>NW_023179486.1:248-1257 GCF_002007445.2 Ailuropoda melanoleuca
GTCCTGGGATCGAATCCCGCATTGGGCCTCCCTGCTCAGCAGGGAGCCTGCTTCTCCCTCTCCCTCTGCCGCTCCCCCTGCTTGTGCTCTCTCGCTCTCTCAAATAAATAAATAAAATCTTTTAAAAACAACAACAAAACAAACAAAGCAAAGCACCAAATACCTGCATTAATGCTCTATTGCCTTTTGTGTCTTATGAAACTTCTCCATGTGCATTTAAGGTGCCAGGGATCTGGCTTCACTCTATATATGTTCAACCTTAACTACCAGGACCCCGTACACATCTTTCAAGGTCACCTTCTGGAGTCCACATCCACTCATCTCCTGCCGCTGTGCCCTTCCTGTTCCTAGAGTCCTCACGCCATCAGTGGGCACAAGTCACTGCACTACGGGCGTGCACACTGCTCCTTCATATGTGTGTGTGTTTTGTTGCCCCCGGAGCAGTGAATTCCTTCCGATTTCCAGCACAGACCTTGTTCCTAGATGTCGGAAAGTACTCAGGTTGACTGACTGACAGCGTCTTTTCACAGCTAGATCTCCTATGATAGTCTTTAAGCCATGCTTTGTTTCAACAGAATCTGACTATCAGAGCTAGAAGGCCATTAGTTCAACCCCCTCGTGTTACCGATGAGGAACTAAGTCCCAGAAGAGGAAGGGGATTTACCCAAAGTCACATAACAAGTGAGTACTCAGGAGACTTAGATTCCATTCAAGAAAGAGCTACAAGTATGAGGGAGACAGATCTGTGAGGATTCTGTGGGGAACAGTGAGGAACAGTTCACTATGTCTGTGTCTAGGGGAAGGGTAACAGTTCAGATGCAGGAAGAAGGACCGAATGGGCAGGCCATCCAACCAGGGGGTCTCTGACAGAAATAAGCTTCTGCCTTGGGGTGGAACATTTGCCTGTGCAAGAGCAAAGGCGGGAACCGACAGCCCTGGAAGCAGCCCTGGAAGTATGGCACGTCAGCATGTCTCAGCGGCGAGATGGCCCACAACCCAGGTGGAAGCA
>NW_023179487.1:0-3462 GCF_002007445.2 Ailuropoda melanoleuca
AGCTCTTCCTTCAAAAGTTCTCACCAAGAAGAAGAGGGAGGCGAGACTGACTGACCCCCTGATAGAACAGTTGCCCCTCCCTGCCCCGGGGGGCTCCATCTCTCAAAAAAGGGCTCTCCATCTTGGGATAATTAAAAACTTTTGGAAGCTGAGAGGAGGCAGATGACAGAAATGAGGTGTCATTCTGTCCTGTTGTGAGATGTAGTGTGTGCTCCTTATTTTATTTACGGCGGCGGTGACATTCACATTTCCAGTGTATTGTTTTCTAGATAGGTTTCATTTTCCTTCTTCCTCATCCTATTCTCTTTTTCCAGGCCCTGCCATCTCTCCCCGAATAATGGCCAGATTCCAGCCCCATAGGACTCCTGAAGAAGGTCCACAAAGCCACAACTATTTGCTGGCTCTCTTCCAGAGATTCCCCTGAAATGAGGCAGCTGGCCCTCTGTCTCAAAACGCTCTCCCTCGGTGGGCTGCCCCGTGGCAGTTCCGGACACTGCTGGATTTTTGGCACCAGCACAGAGGCCCCATGTGTTGAACAGTCTCAGAGGTAGTGTCTTCCATCTCTGAGAAAGCTGATCTGGAGAGAGACAATGTGGGGAGGATGTGTTTATTTGAATTCCAGCCAATTTAATAATGTCTCCAGTTAAAAAAAAAAAAAAGAAGATATATCTTTAAAAAAAATCCTTGGGGGATGAGCCAACTCTAAGAGAATGTCCAAATGTATTCATATTGTACATGTGGTCTTCCTTATCTGTCAGAGGAGGTGGTTGGACTAGATATTTCTAAGACCTCTTCTGGCTGTAAATTCGGCTGTAGAAAAATCAAAGTGGGACCATAATGTACACAGATACCTGCAAACCCTCAGGGAGGAAGGTTTAATCAGAGCTGAGGAAAGGCAGATGCAGGGAGCACTGGACCAGTTACTACAAATTATAAGAGTGTCATGTTCCCAAGACTCCCCAGACTTGGTACTAGGAAACCGATTTAGGACTCAAAGAAGGCTGCTCCAGCCTTCCTGCAAAGCAGGGATGGAAAGTCAGACCGGGGACCATGTTCCGAGCTAGAGAGAGTTGAAGTGCCTAGGGTGTATCTGAGATACAGATCTGTGATCATTCAGGGAGACTGAATGATTTAAGATTAAGAGACTGTATTGTGTTACAGTGAAGCATACAGCTCTGCCCTTTACCAGCTCTGACCTTGAATACATTACCTAAATTCTTTGAACTTTAGTTTTCTCATCTACAGCCCTACTTCTTGCTTAGGGTTATTATGGGGATAAGTGACATAAAACAATGTAAAGCCCATTTTACATTCTTAGTGTTGTTATCATTGGGTCATTGGCCTAGAAACTGATTCAAGGCCTTCAGTACAGAGAATTATAATCTGAAATGACCCACTAACCTAAAAGAGCTATAATAATCAATGAACAATAGAAGCCTTTCCCGTTAGCATAACTAACAGAGCCAGGAGTCAGGAGCAACAATAAGAAAAGAAGGAGACAGATCCCAGTAATGAAACCACACATTGCCTTGAGGGCCAAGCCCCATCCTTCCCTGATTGTCCTCAAGGACAATGGCTACCCGCCCTTCTCTTGATTGTCTTCAGGGTTGTATGGTATGGATGTGGACTATACAATTGTTACCCAAATAAATGTGGTATCTAGACAACCCAGTCTTGCTTCTTTCTTTCTTGCTTCAGAGAAACTCAATCCAGTCACTCTTGAAGGCTAGCGAGGGGCATCCAATGCACAACCTACAACTGTTTTAATAATCCCAATATTTCTTTATCTTTTCCCTTGTAGCTCTCTTCTCGTCTCTCGCTTTCACCTTTTAGCTGAAACCCTTTTCGGGCCTACAGGCTCTTTTGCTTTTTCTTCCCCAACTTTCCAGGGATGGGCAAACTACGGCCTGCCAGCCAAATTTGTCCTATCACCTATTTTTGTGTAGTCCTCAAGCTCAAAATTTTTAAAGGTTTTAAAATTTTTAAAGTGTACAAAAAATAAAGAATTTGCGACAGAGACCACATGTGAACCTCAGAACATAAAATATTTACTACCTGTCTCTTTATGGAAGATGTTTCCCGGCACCCGTTCTACTCTGCTCTCTCTTTTCCACTGCAAATAGAACTTGTTTTTTTTCTAATTCCCCATCTGTCTTTGTTGGCTCTTCATCTGCCCTATTAACTTAATCTGCAAATACACAGTGGGGATGGAGGTGGAGAGAAGGAGAAGTTGTGAACTCTGACACATGAACGGTTTTTGTCCCTGTCACACCATGATTCCAGCAGCAAAATGAAAAATCAGGTGGTGTCTTTCATTAGCAACCAGAGTCATTATATGTCATTGTCAAACTTCTGATATAATCCCCTATTTCTTTCTTCTTTTCTATTTCCGGTTCCCTCTTGTTCCTCTTCTGTCTTCATTTGCTGATTTACTGAAAAATTTACAGGAAATGAGTTTCTTACAGTTCTCTTAAAGGATAGGCTTCTCTCCCCCATTTCTTTCTATTTCTTGCCTTCCTTCTATTTCTTTCCTACTTTCTTGCTTCTTTCCTTCTTTTCGTTAAACAAGCATCTATTGAGGACCTACAAAGCACTGTGCGCTAGACTGCAGGGACAAATAAGGTGTGATACTTGCCATGGAAACACTTTGTTGGGGAAACAGATAAGTAAGTGAGCAACTGCAGAGTGTGAAGTGCCCATGGTAAAGATGAGGTCAAGGTGTTGGGTCCGCCTGCGGACCGGTGAAGAGGGAAGCCAGGGAAGGTTGAAATGAAGACAGAGTCAGGCCTATAAGGGGGGGACAAGGCAATCTAGGCAGGGTTGGCAACACATACAAAGGCTCAGAGATGAAAGATATGGAGAATGTTGTTAGAATACAGTATCTGAGAGAGTCAGGAGTGGATAGCAGGAACCAGACGTGGAAGGGCTCGAGATTCCAAAGGAATCTGCACTTGTTCCTACAGGCAGTGGGGATCTATTTAGGAATTTGAAACGGGGGAATAAAATATCTAGATTTGTCTTTAATAAAGAACACCAAGGCCCCATTGAGGAGAAATGCCAGACTGGATATAAAGAGACCAGTCAGGGGGCTGTCATGGCAACTGGGTGAGGAAAGATGAAGGGATGCACAGAGGCAGCATCAGCAGCGAAGGCCCAGACGTAATAAAATGACCGTTAATATTAGTAACAACAGCCAACACTAGTTAAGCACCTACTGTGCGCTAGCCTTTTGTTCAGCACTGTCCATCATTGTCTCATTGGTTTCTTGCAATAGTCCTATGGGATACATACTGTCATGGGCCTTATGTTACAAATGTGGTTACTGAGGCTTGAGGAGGTTGACTGGGATGATTACCTGCAGTTCCAGGGTTTTGCTCAGGGTTTTGCTTCCGCCTCTCTCATCAATGGCAGGGGTCTCTGGCAGAAAATTTGTGACTCACCATTGGACTTTGCTTCCTAGGT
>NW_023179488.1:0-3666 GCF_002007445.2 Ailuropoda melanoleuca
CATTCCCTTTGTCTTAAAAAACCCTTGACTTTTGTTCCCCAGGGGGACACAATTTGGGTTGCCCAAATCCACGCTCCCTGAATTGCAATTCTAAGGCCCCAAATAAAAGCTTTTGCTTCATTTCAATTTTGTGTCTTTTTTTTTAAAGATTTTATTTATTTATTTGACAGACAGCCAGCGAGAGAGGGAACACAAGCAAGGGGAGAGGGAGAGGAAGAATCAGGCTTCCAGCAGAGCAGGGAGCCCGATGCCAGGCTGCATCCCAGGACCCTGGGATCATGCCCTGAGCCAAAGGCAGATGCTTAATGACTGAGCCACCCAGGTGTCCCTTCAGTTCTGTGTCTTTTCTGCGTTGACAATTCAATGATGTGTAGGAGTGTATGTGTGTGCATATGTGTTTCTGTGTGAGAGACAGAGAGTGAGAGAGAGAGAGACGTATGAAAGGTAACAGGAAAAAAGTAACTACATGACATTCTATCCATTTTGAGGCAAGGGGCTTAAAAATGAGAACTCTCAGAATTGCCGCATAATTTCAAAAAGATGTATGTGAAATTATTTCCTAACAGATTACCAGCATGACCTTGGCTATTGTGAAAATAGTCTGAAGTGAGAAGGACATCAAGCGTTTCCCAAGGAGAGCATTTCAATGCCCTAGAGAAATATAGAATCAGCTAACAGAAGACTAGGTAATCTTAATTAATTAATAGAATAAATATATCAATAATATTACCTAGCCTTATTGCCCTTTGTCAGCCTTAGTCCAGAGTATCTCCCTTTCTTACACTCTGTTACTTGCTTTACCTCTAAGCAAAATGTTCTGTCTTACGCCCCTGTGTTAGCACATGCTGCGAACACTGCCTGATATACTCCGTGTACCTTGTTCTGACTGAGGGCTGTTTGTTGTCATTTGTACTCATTTTCTATCTCGGCCTCTCCAGTAAATCTTTCTTGACCCTTAAATCCTAGGTTAGCTGCCCTTTTTTATATAATCCACAGGACTCTGACCTTACCCCTATCATGATATACACTGTATATTAATTTACTTTTCTGTTTCTCTCCAATAGACTCTATCCAAATCATAGGTAATTGCCTGGATTATCTTTATACTTTTAAATTCCTGCAAATGTGAAACATATTGATTCATCTCTAAAAAATGACACAGAAGAACAGATATTACATACTCCTGCTTGTATCAGAAATCTAAAATAAACTCATAGAAGCAGAGAGTAGAATGGTAGTTTGCCAAGAGCTTGGGGATAGGGAGTCAAGGAATGCCACTGCATTTACAGGTCAAGAAGTATACAGTTTCAGTTAAATATGTCCTAGAGATCTACAGTATACATAGTGCATGTAGTTAACAATGCAGGGTTATATACCCCCAAATTTGTTAAGAAGGTAGATATGTTAAGTATCACAAAAAAAGAGGGAGAGAGGGAAGGATCTTTCAGAGGTGATGATTAAGTTTATGATATTATTTACGTTGATGGTGTCATGAGTATATACTCCAAACTTATCTGGAAGTGTGCATTAAATATGTACAGATTTTTATATCTGTCATATCTCAATAAAATGGATTTAAAAGTTGTGGAAATAAGGAAAACAAGGAAAAAAAGGAAGGCATGAAGTCTAAATGTACATTTTGGTAGACATAAAGGAATTTGCTAAATTCAGGCAATGCATATTTATTTCCATGGGCTCATATGCAGACACTAAGAATCCATTATGAGTAAAAGAAAGAAAAATATCCACCACTATCCACCGTAATAAGACATTTTCCTTTTTGAGACTCTTTTTACAATCCAGATTATCTTCCTTTTATTTTTTAATATAAATACACAGTTGTTTATTTTCGCATGTCCATTCTCTGTCTCTTCAGAGTAGTTGCTATCATGTCTCTCGTGCCTGTCCTCAGACCCCCTAACTGAGCATCCACAGGGTAATAAGCACTCCCTCTTCAAATAGTAAAACTCTTCTCCATATTCCCTGGCTGTTAAATGGAGAAGTGTATTCCCTGGCTGTCAAATGGAGAAGACCTGGTCTAGTTGTGCTAAGGAAATATAGATATGGTGTTCTGGGAAAGGAATCGGGAACCCCACTTTTCAAGCTATTCCTACTTGTATCTCTTATCTGCTATAAGGTTCATCAGACAATAGGACAAATTAACCCTTCAGTAACAAAGGCAGAAATATCAACTTAGCTAGATCCACTGGTTGCAAATAAGTAAATATGCTATCAGTGTAATGGGTCAGAGAAATCACATTGCACGGACAGGAGGAGAGTACCTCTAAATTCTGGAGCAGGGAGCCCCTCAAGAATGTATGAGAGGAAGGAAACCTGAAGTTGACTTGGTTCTTTGAGTACGAATGAGACCTCTTTCAATTCTAGGGCACGTAATAAAAAAGGGATTGAATTATGGATGCACTCTTGGTTGATTATACCTATTGTAATAGAAATGAGAGCCAGGTATTTGAAGGATATGTGGTGACACATGATAATCACCCAAAAATCTCTGCCTCCCAGAGCTATCTTCCTGTTTAGTCTTTTTTGGTGAGCAAAGTTCCACATTATTGTTTCATGCCTAGAATTATGGGGTTTTTTCCAAATATGAACACTTTTTTTAGGACATTGACCCAGACTCTTTTCAGATATTAGGATATCAATCTGATTTGGTCTAAGGAATGATTTTTTTCTCTTTCTTTTTATTGAGATGAAATTCACATACATAAAATCAGCCATTTAGAAGTGTACAATTCACTAGCATTTAGTACATTCATAATATTGTGCAATCACCACTTCTACCTGGTGCCAGAATGTACTCCTCACTCCAAAATAAAACCTCACGCCCATTAAGCAGTTATCCAACATTCCCTTCTCCCAGCCTCTGACAACCACCAATCTACTGTGTATCTCTATGCTTTTATCTGTTCTGAATATTTCATGTAAGTAAAATAATACGATATGTGACCTTTGTGTTTGGTTTCTTTCACTTGGAATAATGTTTCTAAGGAGCACCCATGCTATATGTGTGAGTGCTGCATTTTTTATGGCTGAATACAATTCCACTGTATGCATATACCACAATTTGTTTATTAATTCATCCATTGAATGATAGGTGAACTTTCAATAGAACGGTCAATTTTTATAGAAGAAATAACTTTCAATTTCTAATGTCTAATGAACACTAAAAGAAGCCTATAGACCTTTCCTAACTATCAGATATTTCACTTGTGTCAGTGAATGTTTCTTCTTCTTCTCCTTCTCCTTCTTCAGGGTGAGAGAGAGAGGGCACACCTGTGAGGACATGAGCAGAGGGCGAGGGGCAGGAGAGAGGGAGAGGGAGAATCTTAAGCAGGCTCCAAGAGCTGGGTTCTTAACTGACTAAGCCACCCAGGTGCACCCCCTGTTTTTCTTTTTTGATTCTTCTCATGGATAAGTAGAAATTTACAAGAACAAGATATGTTTTCCATTGTGTTAGCTAATTCCAGTTTATTATGTTTTCCAGAAGATGATTGTTAACTGCCTTGTCTCTACAGTTTTTCAAATTGACTATTCCAGTGTTTCTTTAAAAGTGAAAGCAAAGTAAAAATATACACATGTTGACCTCCAAATACGCTCTCATCTCACAGTGTGGTAAACCTATACATTTTGGTAATTTTCTTCTCAGAG
>NW_023179489.1:0-5150 GCF_002007445.2 Ailuropoda melanoleuca
TTGGGATCCTTCCGTATGTTTCCTGACTCAGGTTCGCAGGGTGAGTGGGGGCAGGTGACGAGGCTGGGAAGAAGAAACATGCCGGTCCTGCCAGGGTTTGGACCATCAGATTCACCACGGCCTGGGGCCACACATGTTTGCGAACCGGGGGCCTTCTCAAAATGGCCTACAGATAGGTTCTGTAGTTTATCATAAGAGCAATGGGGAGCCAATGAAGTGTTGGAAGCGAGAGAGTGACACGCTTTTTACGTGGATTATGATGGCTGCGGAATAGGTAATGAGCTAGAAAGGAGATAAGGGGGTGACTTAGACTAATACAAAGATGGAAGCAGGCAGCCTCTCTCGATTCCAATCAGAAACATTTGAAAGGTAGATAATTATTTACAATTAGTAACGATTAACCATGCTTGATCTATATTCTGAGATATTGAATAATGACGGTATAAAGCCATTAAAACTAACAAGATAGTTAAAAGCAAAATTTCAAATATACAAAATTTCACCTTTGTCTTATTAAAATTTTTGTGTATGTTTTAACACATTTATGAAAATTAGTAAAATAGTACATGACTATAATTGATAAATAAGAAAATATACATATATTGGCAGTGAAGGCTCAATTCTTTTTTTTTTTTTAACTAATAGAAGTGCACTGTTACCAGTCTGGGTCCAGACAGGAGAGAGAAGACCATCCAGGAATTTGGACAGGGGAAGTTTAATATGAAGAATTATTAACTGTACCAAAGGACTGGAGTAGTGAGGGAGTGGCTAACGAGGAAGGAGAACCCTAAAGAACACGGGAGTAGCGGATAGAAGGAGCAGCCATTTCCCCAGCGCTGAGACAGAGCACCCAAGGATGACATCCTTCCTTCCCTCCAGGAAGAGCCGCAGACATTGCTGGAGAGGGCACAGCCGTCCCTCCCTGTCGCCACGCTGCTGCACCCGCAGAACTTACTGGAAGTCCACCCTCTGGGGCTTGCTGGGAATCTGCCATCGAGGCGCCAGGAAGAGCTGTTCACGGGAAGGGGTCTCAGCAGAGGCGCTGGGCTACAAAACCAAGCGAGGGGGTGCCCGGGGAAGCCGCTGGCCCGAGTGCCGGAGAGGCCCCTGTGCTGGAGCCCAGTGCCGAAGCAGATGCTCTCAGTGCAGGAACGGGGCACTAAGGAAGCTACTCAGGCTGCAGGAGCTGGGCGCCGGAGAAGCCTGGCCTCCGGGCGGGTGCCCGCGAACACCGGCACTAGGAAGACAAACCCCTTCCTCCTGCACTGTCCATCCAGCGCCCTCTACTGACAGAGCTTAGCATTGCCAGGTGGTAAAGGTAAAATATTTAAAGGTTCCAATTTACTTTTCCAGAGCAGGCAATGAAGGATGAATTTGGATTAAGAGGAAATAAATTTATAACTGGCACATGCAGTATTAAAGAGTTTTGGGCATTATCCTCAATGTAGGTATCTTTGCTTACTTATTACTTACATGAAGAAAATTCTAACAAGTTATATGTAACAAACGTACACCAAAAAAGAGAAACCAGAAAGATAATAGAAACAGGAATTCTAGGATTTTGTTCTTGCACCTCAACGTACTCCACCCAGTCAAACCTGTAGGGACCACAGCCAAACTACTTATTCTGTGGTACCTCTCTCAGCTCACAGTGATCTCTGCAAACGCGCCATCCCTGTACAAATCCCGCTCCCTACGGCGCCTTCAGTGTCGCACAGGTGCACCTCACCACCCCCAGAACTGCAGGGGCACATGTCACACTATTCTATACTATTCCCCACAGCGCTGGATGAAAATTACACTTGTCACAGACTTGCTAACGGTGGAGTCACTGTACTTTTTCCTTTGCAAAACTACCTTACTGAGGTACACTGATGTACAAAAACCTACACAGTTGAATGTATACAACTTGATAAGTTTGAAGGTAAGTATACACCCACGAAACTAGCACCCCAATCTATGCCACAAACTAATCCCTCATCACCAACCATTCTTAAATAACATCAGTATCTACCGTACACCATTTTCCTTTATTATTCAGATAATAATGAGCCAGAGGCAGTACGTGCTTCCAAAATTTAAACTATGATGTCTGGGTCTTGTTTTTTAACTTACTTCCTCCAAGGATACAAGGCAAGAGCGCATCTAATACAATGCAATTGTTGTCAGTTTGAATGTTTGTCGTACAACTTTCTGATGAGTTTAAGGAAATAGTCTCTCAATCCCAGGGCAGACATTCAGGGCAGCTATGCAGACCCAGTTGCCTTGAGGGAGCGACCCTTACCTCTTCTCCATTTCTGAGTGCTTACACAACACTCGTATAGAAACTCCTGTGACTCTAAGATTGTATGTGTTTGTGCTTCTTTAAGAAGGAAAAAGCCCACTTCCTTTGAGATCATTTACGTCAGAAGTCTAGAGATTGCTCCACTGGGTAAAAACCTCACAGCATGTCTCACACACACACACACATTTCCCAAACACTCAGAGACAGGCTGTCGAGTCGGTTGGGATTTGGCCAAAGAGCCACATAACTGCTCACCATCTAGGCCCTCCTCAGGCTGATGGTGGACCTAGACCTACAAAGAAAAACAGGGTCTGGTGGTCCCTCTGCTCCCCTCACTCCATCCTGTCCCTACTACTTCTGCGGTACTCCCTACTGCTTCCTGGAAAACAGAGTCACAAGCCAATCACCCCAACTCACCCATACAGTAGGCTCTGCCATACAGTGCTGGTTGCTCATTATTTTTTCCTTCCTTTCTGCTCACTCTCAGGCCTGTCACATTCCTGGCGATGCTTGTAACGTAGACAGAATCCTCCCAGCCCTAGGTATTCAAATAGCAGCCTATCTTTCAACTAAGCCCACTGTTTGTCTGAGGATACTTTACTTAACAGAGTGGCCAATTGTTGACAAAACAGAGCTTAGCCTCTTCTCAAATTTCCACTTCCATCTTCAGAATCGATGAGCATTCTGGAAAGTGCATCATTAATCCCATTACATCATCTAACTGAAGACGCTGGTATGGTGTTTACAAAAGGAAATGCTTTCTTTCCCCATAAAATCAATGATGACAGGCTAAGGGTCTGGGCAGGGAACAAGCGGTCTGGAGCTCCCGTCCAACACACAGCCGCCACACGGGGAGCCCAGAACTCAGGAGCTACTCTCAAAAGTAGGCCAGCATCACCACTGCATCANCTCACCTCCTAACACATGTATTTTTTGTTTATTGTCTGTTTCCTCTACTAGCATATAAAGACCTCAAAGTTAGGACGCTTTCTGCTTTGATTCTCTGCTGCTAAGTCTCTGGAATAGTACCTGGCCCACAGTACGGCTCGATAAATACTTTTTCAATGATTTAGTGAACAATGAACGCAATGGAGAAATAAAGAGTGTAAGGGTAGAAAAAAAATCAATATTATAAGTATGTCAATTCTAGTCAAGTTAATATATCAACTCAATATGATTTAAATAAAAATGTCTACACTGCTTTTCATGAAGCTGAATAAGCTGACCCTAAAATTCTTAAGGACTAATGAAAGGCTAAAAATAGCCTATCCACGTAAGAGGGAGGACAGGAAAATTGAGAAGAGTTGAGTAGGAGGAGACTCACACTGCCGGATTCAACAGTTACTAAAATGCTATGGAAATCAATGAAATATAAACTGATGGAAAGGGAAGAGTGCCCAGAGGAAAAACAAAGTATGTCTGAGAATCTGTCCTATGTCAAAAGTAGACTTACAGACTCACACGGAAAGGATGGCCTATTCATAAACGGTGCTGAGACAGGTGGCCGTTACGGTGGATTGACTATAAAAATGGCTCCAACGCTCCACCCCTCTCTGCACATACTTTTGGCCAAGTCAGGTTTCAGTTCCTTCCATAAAGAGGGGGTCTCTTTCCCCACCCCTTGAATCCGGGCCAGCCCTGCAACTTGCTTTGGCCAATAAAATGATCCCGAAGTACCCGTGTGTCAGTTCCAAACCCAGGTCTCCAAAGGCCCTATGTGCTTCTACTTTCTCTCCTACGCCTGAGCCTCTGCCAGGAGAACAAGCTTGGGGAGCACGTGGAGCAGAGCTAAGTATTGTTGTCCCAACAGAAGCCCCAGATGTGTGACGGTGTCCAGCCAAGATCAGCAGAGCTGCCCAGCCAGCCTCCAGCAGACAACACAGTCATGAGCAAGGCCCATTAGGCCCAACTCTGATCCCAACAGCCAAGCTTGGGAGCAAAATAACTGTGTCACTGAGTTTTGCAGTTACTTGCTACGCAACATTGCTGTGGCATTAGATAATGGATATAGATATCTTCAGGGAAAAAGACAGGCTTCTTTTAGAGAACACACTGCTCACATTAAAAAAATTCCACATAGAACAAAGAATAAACTGTAAGATACAAAACTTAAAAAGTTTTAGAAGACAGTCTAAAAGTTTCTTTTTATAAAGTTGGGGAAAAGAAAGATCCCTTAGAGCAGTCTAAAACTGCAGACCATAAGGAATAAAGAGATAATTCTGACCATATTAAATGTAAAGGCTTCTGTATGGCAAAGATAAAACACACAGAAGTTAAGTGTTAGAATGAGAGAAGGTATTTACAACATGCATAATTGAAAAATGATTTATAACTCGAAAGTAAAAAAAATAAAATCCTATCAATTAATGAACAAAAGTAATCCTAAAAGAAAAATGACCAAATTATATGATTAGGGAATCTGCAAAAAATCCTAATGGCGATACATATAAATGTCATAAATATATAGGGAAACGTAACTTAAAAGAATGAGCTACAACTGTCAAAATTAACCAATCAACCAAATTTTGGGGAACACATACAGATACTGAAAACTTTACATTTCTGATGGGAGTATAAATTGGGATAACGACCTGGGAAAGCGATTTTTAAATACCTAATAAAAACTGAATTATGTGTCTACTCCAACCCTTACCAGTTTCATTTCTAGTAATGCCCCAAAGGGACATGTAGAAGGGTGTTCATTATAGATTTTTATTTTTTTAGCAGAAAGTGGAATCGATGCAGCTATCCATCAGGCATGAGATGGATAAGCAAACTAATTTATTCACAAAATGGAATTCTAAATAACAATTAAAGTAAATCATCTCTAAGTCCAAGTATCAGTGTGAAATAAAACTTGAGGGGC
>NW_023179489.1:5804-9284 GCF_002007445.2 Ailuropoda melanoleuca
AAGAATAAAAGACAAATAAAAAAGACAATGGAGGGATGCCTGGGTGGCTCAACTGGTTAAGCATCTGCCTTCAGCTCAGGTCATGATCTTGGGGTCCTGGGATCAAGCCCCATGTCAGGCTTCCTGCTCAGCAGGGAATCTGCTTCTCCCTCTCTCTCTGTGCTTGTTCTCTCTCTCTCTCTCCCTCTCTCTCTCACACACACACATAAATAAATAAAATCTTAAAAGAAAATAGAGAGAGACAATAGAAGGAATTAACATACTGGCCATCTATTCTCTCCCCACCCTAGTCTATCTGACCACTCACTCAACTCCTGCTTCCAGGACAGAATATCTTTAAAATTGTGGATATTTTCCCAAAATGGATGTGGCTGATGACAGACAAGCAAGGGCTTTTCTTGGGTTATGTCTTGATTTTGTTAGCTCCTGCCAAGTTACCCTTAAAAAAGTAGGAGGAGAAAGTTGGGGGTCTCTAGTTATCCATTTATCTGAAAACTATTATATCAGGGGTTTACTTCTCATTGCCTCTTTATCTTTAGGACACTGTTACCCAATTATAGTTGGTTCATTTGCATTACCTCGCTTGGGAGACAAAATTTAGTAATACCAATAATTTAAAAAAATTCTTATTATCAGGTCTTAAAGACCAGTGTAAGAATAATATTACTTTTTTCTTATGATGCTGGTATTCGTATCCTGTATTTCCAAACAAGCAGACATTGGCTCCCTTTTGTAATCTCACAACATTAAGACAATACCAATATAGTCCTTGACAATTTCCCTAGACACCTTCCAGTCTCTTCTTCACATAACAGCCTGAGGGCTATTTTTAAAATGCAAATAATTTCATGTCACTCTCCTCCTAAAAATCCTTCAGTAGGTTTCTACTTGTTGTTTAAGGGGGGAAAATCCCAAACACTTCACATGGCTTGTTCTTTCATCATGAAATGCTCTTTCCAGAACTTCTCCTTCATCTTCTTCGGGTTAGCTTCGATTCACACTTTGCCCTCAGCATAAACACTGCCTCCTTGGTTGGGGAAAGCCTCCCTCAGGCTAGGTTAGCTTCGATTCACACTTTGTCAGCATAAACACTGCCTTCTTGGTTGGGGAAAGCCTCCCTCAGGCTTCAGACCAAGTTCTGCCCTCTTGTTACTGGCTCTTGGAGTATCTGATGGTTTTTCTTGTGCCACTTCTCGCACTTGCAATTAAATAGCAATCTGTGTAATATCTACCTCCCTTCCCTCCCGGTAGAAACCCCATGAAGGGAGAGACCCTCAGAGAGAGCAACGCAGTGCCTGGCACACAGTAACCATTCAACAGGTTATTGTGGGATGCACGAATTAGCTTGTTTTAAAATTACAACTTGAAAAAAGTGAAGATAATGATTCTCCAAATAACAGAAGCCGCAAGTGGAGTTTTAAATATTGATGATCATAATCACTTTGCATTGCATCTACCGTAAAATGTTGATAGTTGTCTATAAAGGACTCATTTTAGATGGTTCAGAAAGTGCTCTCAAGTCATAGGTTTAAGTAATTAGATGACAAGGGGAAAACAGCATTAGTGGAGTCCAGGGGGGTAATGTGCAACAGGGCATCCTCCTCTTCCCTCCTTGTGGGGGGCTACATTGTAAGAGTCAAAGCCATGCTGGGAAGGAGAGAGTGCAAGAGCAGAAGAGAGCAAGCCCCCAAACCAGGTCAGGTTCGGCTATGGCCCGGACGCCCACCGCTGCTATTTTAGATCACTGAAACGCAAAAGTGGCCATTTCTCCCAAGGGGAAATCTAAATGCTGATTGTCAGAGTTGCAAAGGTACTAAAATTAAATTTCAAGAACTGGAAAGATGACTCAAGTTTGAAGATGCACACAGTAGACTCATCGAACAGTTCAGTCTTCTTTCTGCGCTAGAACTATATTGGGATCCAGACAACTGGCCTCACAAAACTGCTTTCTCCATCCTTCGACCAAGCTCATTACTGCTTGTGACTTGAACTTCAGTGACCAATCTCAGCTCCTGGATAAGCTCAACACATTGTCAGTTTTCTCCGCCTAGACCTGAGACAGTTGATGTGCATAAGAGAAACCACCATTCCACTGGAAGGATTTAAGTTTGATTTCCAAATGAAATCCAAGGAAAAGGCTTGGGTGCAACCAATCGAGTTCAGTAAGATACATTTCACGAGCTCCTACTTGTACAGGGCCCTGGGCCAGGCAGACACAAGGCAATAAGGAAAGGAATGGGCCCCCCAAGCAGCTCCTAGGATAACTGGGGAGAGAAGACACAGCACGAGGAACGCAAACAGCACCACTGTGGACCAGTTATGAGAACCCTGGCACTCCAGTTCCAGCTCCAAGTGACGGAACAAGTTCCACTGAATCTTGATAAGGCTCCTCTCCTCTGTCTCGGTATCATTTGACCAGATGATCCCTCAAGTCAACCCCATCCATCTCACTGTGCCCTCCCCATTCTCTAACTCAGTACTTGCATAGAAGAGAGAGTAACTGCGTATAGGAGATGTCCCAATTCCGACTGTCTGTGCCTTCCCGACTCTCTAACCCTGTATGTGCACGTAAGAGATGTTCCAAGGCAGTAGTGGGATATCTCTTCAATTGTCTAATCCACGGATCAGGCAGTAACGGTGGTAGAAGTATATGAAAGAAGGTGAGGTCATCTGCCTCAGATGGATGCTCTATTCCTTCTGGCTGAGGAAGGCGGGAGGGAGTTTAAGGGAAAGGTGGGTCTTGAGTTGGGGCCGAAAGGAATAACGGGAAGAGGTGGGAGAAGAGTAGGTTACTCTAACACAGCGCTTCCCTCATATTTTGTGTCGTGGAGAACAAAGAAAGCTCCATCTGTAGCACATCCCAGAGGAAACCAGCCAGGTGGGGCGGTGAAGCTGGGGGTGGCGGGAGCCCACCTGGCCTCCCCGCAGCTGAGAAGAAATCAGTATGTCAGCACACCTGTACGCCGTCTGGCACCCCTGTGTCCCACACGTGCCAGTTGGGCAGGACGCTGATGGTAGGAAGGAGCAAATTTCCTCTTTCCGGTTTTGAGTAGGGCCAGGTGTGGAAGTGTATAAGCGGAGAACGGGGAGAAAACCTCTGGAAATGTGTTTTTGTCTTGGTGTGGACCTTGAAAAAAAGTGAGCGTTCACTGAACTGTCTACTCTAGTACAGGCACCAGTCCAAACACTAACTCATCTGTTCTTCACAACAACTCCGTAGGTAGATACAAGTATTAATATCTTTTCCAACCGAGCAAACAAAGACATAGGGAGAAACGGTGACCACAGCATTTACAGAGGAGCGGCCGGAGAGCGCGTTCCCGAGTGGCACTGTTAGCGCCAAGCAAGACAATGGACGTTCTTCCACGGCCCCACACGCCGAAGGCCAGCTCCACAGCCTCTGAAAACAAAGTGCGAAGTATTACTGCGCGCCCAGCGCACGCGCAGCGTCTTGCCAAGCAGCAGCACAGCGTCAGACTA
>NW_023179490.1:0-4609 GCF_002007445.2 Ailuropoda melanoleuca
AGTTCAGTTTAGTAAAATGAACTGTCCAAAGACATAGCAGCATGAAACTACATACTGACTTTGGAAAAAAATACTAGTACAAACAACAGTTTTCTATTTTTCTTTTTCAATTTTATGCTCATCAAGAGTTCCATTTTTTGCTTCTTCTTTATTGTCTTACAAAGTCAGAGAGGGTAGCAAGAAGAAGTCTTGGACTGCCAAACTCTGGACTTCAACATGACAGAACTCTGGACTTCAACATGACAGATAAATTTCAAATGCACTCTCAGTGACATCTCTTCTACTAGCGTGGCTTTTACTAACCATCTTTATGACAATGAGCTCCAAGACTTTATCCCTAAGATAGATCAAGTACCACAATTATATCATAAATAAAAGACTTGGCATTTCCAGTTGAAACAAACAAACAAAGCTGAAAGGAGAGAACTGCCCAGAAAACAGTTATAAATTTATGGAAATTCATGACATATAACAAACACATGTACATTAGCCATCAATTATTGTGTTTGTTACATGCCCTATTGTATGTCATGAGTTTTCATAAATACACATAATTGTTTTTGCAAGTCTAAATATTATTGTTTTCATAGATGAGCGGAATACCGTAAGAAAATTTAAGTCATTTGGCCATTGCCACACAACTGGACAGGCAGACCTTGGTATAAATCACTGTTTGATAAGAAAAAATTAATGATTTTTATTTTGCCCCCTTATCTCCTTCAGAAATACCATAGATAATTTTACAGAAGGAATCCACTGCGCAGAAGGAATCCCAGACTTAGAATTCTGTCCTCATGTTCATTATTTTATGATAACACTGCATTTGCTCTCCCACTGCAATGTCCTCACTGCACACAAAATCTAAGCCAAGTCTGTGTAACACATCTGTTCTCAGTCTACTATAGTCACAGTGGGAATTAGGAAAAAAACAATAACCAATGTATTTATAATTTACATGAATAAAAGGCTGGAACCTGTTTCCTTTAGACATTCTTTCCTTCAACAATGAAGATGAAGATCTTTGCCTACAGACTTCTATCACACTCCCTGATGGGACAGGTGTGGTTGGGCTCTCTTTGTACAAAGCATCCAGCATCATATTTTTTATATATTCTTTCCCCATATAAAAACAGTAATAATAATAATAATAATAGAATAATTGGATAAACTTGTGGCCTGTGGAGAAGATGATTTTGTCACTTTCCATTCCTCAGGAGAATTGCATCATAGTCCTTGCTCACAAGGACTACCTGCTCACAAGCTGCTACTATTTTTGCTCCATATTGGCCTATGAGAATGATTTCTTCATCCATGATAAAGCACGAGGGGCATATACATAGGAAGGTTGTGAGTATGTGTTCTCATAGGTGCCTGCGAGATCTAGAGAGAAGTATGGAGATGAAAATATCATACTGATTTCTTCTTGGTCTACTGGATACTTCCCCTTTCTTTTCCTTGCTCAACGATAGTGAAATTCTTCAGATCTTCAACTGAGAAAGGTATGGATTCTTGCTCAGGCCAACATAGGAAGGTAAAGCTGTAATAAAAACATGAAGTTTATACATCAAGATACAAAGACTCTTAGTGTTTTTCCTAGATTCAATCTCATTTTTCCTAATCCTAGCCTTTTATTATCCCTTACAGATAGATACCTGGCAAGACAGCAAGTGGATTTGCATCTGCATTAAATTTGTATATTTTTGATATTTAATTAATTCAGGAAAATTAAACTCAAATTGATTCATTAATTTTCAATGCATTGTAGTCAAACAGTCTATCTCTTCCATTGAGGACAAAAAGGAGGTATATGGACTTTGACCTAAGGTCTATGAGTCCTTTCATAGAGGAGGTGAGGCTTGAGCTGAGGGATGAATCATGAACAGGTATTTGTTGGGTGGTGAAGTCATGGGGACAGGAGAAAATCTGAAAGAAACAGGATATAAGCACAGGAAAATGAGATACGTGTTGGAGCATTTAGAAATGTTTTATTCCGAAGGAGTTGAAACTCTATTTCCAGAATCCATGATCCGAACCACTAAACAGAAAGTGTCCTGTGTGGACAGAGTACAGAATCCAGGTAGTTTCCTGGAACCTTGATGCTGGATGTATTATACTCTACAGCTATGTAAGTTTTTATATTTCATTAAAAAACAAAACAAAACCTTTGGGCTATACAGTGAGATGTGAATTAGGAGTTAGAAAGATCTAAGTTAGAAAAAAAAATGAGAATAAGCCAGAGACTGAAAAACATCAGAGAGATGAGACAGGGAATGCTGGAGGTATTCAGAGGCTGAATCTAAATGAGTCAGTCATTGAATAGGTGACAGACTTTGAAACAATGGGAACACAATCTGGTCTTTTTGTCCTTGGGAAATTTGATATTTAGCTGTCATTTAAAAAATAGACATCAAAGTTTTCTCTTACAGAAATCCTAAATCCACTGTTATATAGGGGTTGTGTTGATGGTAACATTAAATTGAAAAAGACTAAATGAATATAAAGCCAAATTACCTTTTAATTACCTTCTCATGAATTAAACAGGCTTCCTTACCATTCCACAGTGAGGTCATCTATCACGCATAATCAAAAGTAGAATCCAGCCTTAGGACTGATCATTGTCTCTCAGACCGTGTTTTTCTGTACCCCAGTTATAAAATGGTATGCCTTTTTATACTTTTATCTCTTTAAGTTCTGAAAGTTTAGATGAAAGATAATTTTGAAATCAGAAATCTGATTTCATCAAGCTCAATTCACCCCACTGCCAAGAAAGAAATATTCTGCAAGGATGTGCGGGGTGGGGTGTTAATGCAGACTCTGACATGGACAAGATGCTAAGAGGACTCCAAGGGCATGGGAACTCTATTCTGCATTAATTCTGTGGGAATTCTATTCTGCTTTGAACCAGTTTCAATATATAAGGGAAAATAACCTTACAGGGATTATAATGCCTTTTAAATGGGAATTGCAAGCAAATGCATGTATTGGAACATATGCTAGCACTTCCATAGCAGGAAGAATGGACTTGAGGAAGGGAAACTGAGTTATTTGTTACTATCCAAGAGTACCTTGTACAGGAAAAGATAGTCAAAGGAGAAATACAATAGGAAAGAGATGTGTTAGGGATATAGAAAATCACCACACTTTCATTAAAGGTGTAATTCCAAATAATTTGAATTTATGCTATTATTTTAATATATTTATGTATCACCTTATCCAGGAAAACCTTATTTTTTATAATTTCTCCAATGTTGGATTTAGTAAGAATTGTGAGCCAGTCTCTCCCATTCTCTTGGAACAAAGAATAATCTGACTAAATGTTATGAGTAGCAACTATATTAGTAGCAAATATATGAAAACTGGTCATTTTTACTAAAAGTTTGTATATTCCTAAATTGAATCTCACTGAAGAAATATAATTACCTTTTCAATATTACAGTGCACTTGAAAAATTTTATTCCTCATTTTAATAATTTCTGATATATTTTACTAAAAATAATGATGAGTAAGACCAATTTTTCCTGGAAACATTTTCAAATAAAGTTATTTTTATTGATCAGATTTTGATAATAAAAAAACTTCTGAGAAATAAATAGAGAACAACTTTTGTTTTTTAGACATTATTCTATCAAGAAAGAATTTTCCTGTATCAAAACCTGGAGTTCTAAACTTTCACAAGAAATTTACATTCATGTATCATGTTTATTTTCTCCCTCTAAAATACCTACTTTTATTCAAATTTCTGGAGGAAAATTCCCTGGCATCCACTTCTGGAATAAAGATAGAGTCTAAATACTGTGTCACACCACCTCTGTATGCTTGTTATGTATATTTTAAACATTTTTCATATGCTGTTATCCAGTATTGTCTTCTTGACATTAAGGATCCTCACTTATAATTCGTATTTAACCCAGTGCTTCCTATAGCACCTGGAATAGCGAATATTCCTTTCATTGCTTTCTGCTTGACCACTGCACTAAATGTTTTTTGGGTACAATAGAGAACATGTAGGTAATATATCAGTTAAATACCCATATCCTATTAACAATAAAAACCAAACTTATATTCAATGGGACAGTTTTAAACTGACAATACATAGCCCTAAGTCCTCATATTGATAGAAATGTGTTATCTCTTAATAGTGGGTACACAGATGCCTGTTAGTATACAAGTATGTGTGTGCACCTGTGTGTGTGAGAGAGAGAGACAGACAGACCTATGGAAATGAAGAGAATCAGAGACAGAAATGGAGAGAACAGATGTTGTGGGGGTGATGAAAAGACAGAAAAAAGAACTGAAATGTGAAATAAATCATCCAGGAAGCCTATCTGCATTTCTGGACCCACTTAATTGCCCTATCAAAAAATGTGTATGTCTGGCAAAATGCCTTTGAAACTATATTCAGCCTCTGATTGACTCTAGGTGAGAAGAGAAAACAGAAGACAGACATTCAAAACATACTGCCACTTTGAACCAGGAGCTCTAAACCANGGGTCTCTAAGCCAACATGTTCAAGCTCAACGGCACNCACCTGTGTGTGTGAGAGAGAGAGACAGACAGACCTATGGAAATGAAGAGAATCAGAGACAGAAATGGAGAGAACAGATGTTGT
>NW_023179491.1:0-2049 GCF_002007445.2 Ailuropoda melanoleuca
CATCTATTTGTCTCCATACTTCTACTCTGCTAGTTCTTACCTTTTGAGCATCTGTGTGCTTATATGTCATCCCTACACCTTCCTGGTGAAGTACCTGTTCAAATCTTTTGCACATTTTTTATTAGGTGCCTTATTTTCTTATTATTGAGTTTTGCGAGTTCTTTTTATTTTTTATAGGTGTGTGTGTGTGTGTGTTTATAGCTGTGCTGGATACAACGCCTTTCTTTCTTTCTTTCTTTCTTTCTTTCTTTCTTTCTTTCTTTCTTTCTTTCTTTCTCTTTTTTAAGATTTTATTTATTTATTTGACAGAGATAGAGACAGCCAGCAGGAGAGGGAACACAAGCAGGGGGAGTGGGAGAGGAAGAAGCATGCTCATAGCAGAGGAGCCCGATGTGGGTCTTGATCCCACAAGGGCGGATCACGCCCTGAGCCGAAGGCAGACGCTTAACCGCTGTGCCACCCAGGCGCCCCACAACTCCTTTCTTGGATGTGTCATTTGTACTAGTTGCTAGCAGTCAATGGCTTTTCTTTTCATTTTCTTATCAGTGTCTTTCAAATAGCAGATGTTCCTTATTTTGATGAAGTCCAACCTATCATTTTTCACTTCTGAATCATGTTTCTGGTATTGTATCTACGAACTCTGCCTAAGTCAAGGTCACGAAGATTTGGCTTTTTTGCTTGGTGTTCCTTTGTTCCAAGTTTTGGTTCACATTGTGTGTATGATTTTACATTTTGCCTTTTTTCCTTCAAGGCTTTTCTTAAAAATTTCACGTCCATGGAAAAGTTAAAGGAGTAGTACCATATTCTTTGCTGACGGTGCATCAATTGTTAACAATATGCCACGTTTGCTTTATTTCCCTGGATAATTTCTTCCCTCCAGAAACGTTTGACAATAAGTTGCAGAATTTTGTAACATTGACTTTTCTCAAAGTCTAAGCAAGCTGTCCCGGAAATGTTCTTTAAAGAGTAGCAACAGTAATATGTTTCACTAACTACAATGACAAAGGTGGCGCATACCCAGGGTGGAGGGCTGGGAAGAAATAGAGGAGTAAAAGAAGAAAATAAAACCGCCCTCTGGCTTTATTCCAACTCCATGATCCCAGGGCACTGCTTGCCTGAGAGGTGGGTGGGGAGGATGCACTGAGCTCAGAGGCAAATCCCTGATTCCCACTGCAGCCCCCACTCCTGGGGCCTCTTCCTGCAGAAGAGCTCTCAGCTGGGAGGCCAGGATTGCCCTATGTGACCTTGAGCCAGTTCTGCCTTCTTTGGGCTTAGCTGGTAAAGGTAGACACCATAGCAGTTTGGCCTCCCTCCCAGGAGGTTATCTGTGTCTTTCCTAGGGTAACTCCTCTATTGTGAAAGGGCTTGGCGCCCCTCCCTCCAACAGCCCACCCCTAGACTGGCCTCAGGACCCCAGCTGCTTTTGCCTGGAACATCCCCTCCCCCACAACCTTATCATCCTATCCTTAGAATTAACCTTTCCTCTTCCTCTACTTGCAACAAATCTTTCACCTGTTGTGGGCCAGGCCTGTGCTGGAGGCTACTCCACTCTTATCTCAGTGCTCACAGTAACCCTTAAGCGAGGTTGTCATGGCCGTTTCAGATTAGGAAACTCATCCTCAGTACACTGGGCAAGTTGGTCGCCCCAATTAGGGCAAAGCCAGGCTTGTGCAGGCCACTGTCTCTGCCTATTGAGACATCAGAGCCCTTGTCTGCAACCTCAGGGCCCTATGTGCAGAGAGGTCAGATGTGGCAGACGTATCTGAGATCTGCACCCTTTCCCCCATCTCTGTGAATCTAAATCCCTCCTGCTTACTTCAGAGTCCAGCCAGCTTCAGGGTTGTCTCCTCCACGAAGCTCTCCCTGATTCCCCCTGAGAGTGATGTTCCTTTTCTGGACACCCTCACACTCTGGAATTAGTGGCCTGATTCTTCTGTCTCTCCCATCCCCACTCAGACCCTCCCTCCAACTGCCCAAAATCCTATACACCGGGCATGTAATCAGCTTCATTCAATGCATTTAGAATGTTTTATTTTAATTCATTTGCAT
>NW_023179492.1:0-10585 GCF_002007445.2 Ailuropoda melanoleuca
GCTATTAACTTATTAGCTGATATAGTAAGTTGAACTAGTTTTTTCACCCACAGTTTGTATAGCTTTTTTTTTTAAGATTTTATTTATTTATTTATTTAGAGAGAGAGTGCACATGAGCAGGGGGAGGGGCAGAGGGAGAGAGAATCTCTAGCAGACTCTGTGCTGATTGCTGATTGTGGAGCCCTATGGGGGCTCGATCTCATTACCCTGAGATCATGACCTGTGCTAAAACCAAGAGCCTAATGTTTAACCTACTGAACCTTCCAGGTGCCCCTGTACAGCTTTTTGATTATAGTTGGTTCCATTTTAATTGTAATTGATTACAATTGAATAAACAGAAAGCAATATATCCACGTAATGAACTATTATTTGGCCATAAAATTGAATGATGAATATGGATGATTCTTGGAAATATGCTAAAAATGGAGGAAGCAAGGCACAGTAGGCCACATGTTCATTTATGAATTCCATTTATATACGATTCCAGAATTGGCAAATCCATAGATACAGAAAGTATGTTAGTCATTACTAGGAAATGGGGTGAGGAGAGAATGGGGAGTGACTACTAATGTATATGAGGTTTCTTTTTGGGGTAGTGAAAATATTTCAGGATTAGATAGTGGTGGTAATTTTATAGTCTGTGAATATACTAATAAACACTGAACTGTACACTTTGAAAATGGCTAATTTAATGGAGTATGATTTATAGCTCAAGAAAAAATTAAAAATGCTTATCATCAATCTAATCATTAGAGCATTAAACAAATTCAAATTGAAGGGCATTCTACAAAATAATTGGTAAAGAGTATACCAGTGGTCCTCAAAAGTGTCAAGATCATGAAGGTAAAAAATAAAAGCCTCAGAAGCTATCTCAGATTGGAAGAGCACAAGGAAACTTGAGAACAAAGTGCTAAATCCTGGTTTAGATCCTAAATTAGGAAAAAGAAAACATTAGTAGGAAAAATGGTGACGTTCAAATAGCATATAAATTAGATTAAATTAGTATAGCAATGTTAATTTTTAGGTTTGGGGAATTGTACCATAGTTATCTAGGACACTAACATTTGGGGAAGTTTGGTGAAGGATATACCAGAACCCTGTACTGGTTTTGCAACTTTTCTGTAGGTTTTTAATTGTTTAAAAATAGAGTGGGCGGCTCAGTTGGTTGAGCATCCGACTCTTAGTTTCAGCTCAGGTCATCACGGTCTTTCTCCCTCTGCTCCCCTCCCACAAACGCCCCCCCCCGCTCTTGCACATTCTCTAAAATAAATAAATCTTTATTTTTTTTAAAGATTATTTATTTATTTATTTGACAGAGATAGAGACAGCCAGCGAGAGAGGGAACACAAGCAGGGGGAGTGGGAGAGGAAGAAGCAGGCTCACAGCCGAGGAGCCCGATGTGGGGCTCGATCCCAGGACTCCGGGATCATGCCCTGAGCCGAAGGCAGACACTTAACGACTGAGCCACCCAGGCACCCCCCTCCTCTTCATTTTTGAGAAGACTTTGAGAATGATTGATTTTAATTCTTCAGATGTTTGGTAGAGTTTACCAATGAAGCCATGAGATCCAGGGCTTTTCTTTGTTGGGAGGTTTTTGATCACTGATCCAATACCCTTACTAGTTCTAGGTATATTCAGATATCCTGTTTTTTCATGATTCAGTCTTAGTAGATTGGGTGTTTCTAGAAATTTGTCCATTTCATCTAGTTTATCCAATCCATTGTACAGTTGCTCATAATACTCCTTTATAATTTCCCATTCATTTCCAACTTTAGTAATTTAAATCTTCCAATTTTCATGGTCAGTTTCACTTAAGATTTGTTAGTTTTTTTTGATAGTTTGATGATTCTGTGTTGCTTTTCTGTTCAGTATTACATTTATTTCTGCTCTAACCCTTTATTATTTCTTTCCTTTTTCTTTGGTTTAGTTTTGCTTTTCTAGTTTCTTACAGTGAAAAGTTAGGTTATTGATAGCAGATCTTTTTTTTTTTTTTTATAATAAGGCATGAACAGCTATAAACTTCCCTGTAAGCACTGCTTTAACAGCCTTCAACAAGCTTTGATATGTTGTGTTTTCATTTTTGTTCATCTGAAAGTTTTTGCAATCTTCCTTGTGATTTCTTATTTCACCTATGGTTATTTAGGTATGTTGTTTACTATCCACATGTTTGTGAATTTTCCATATTTTTTAATGTTGATTCCAAGTTTCATTACATTGTGGTCAAGAGAACGTACTTTATATGATTTCAGTCTTTTTAATTTATTTAGACTTGTTTGATGGTATTTCTATGTATACATGAGAACATAACTGCTGTAGTTGGGTGGCGTGTTCAGGAAATGTTAGGTCTAGTTAGTGTAGTGTTACTAAAGTCTTCACTTTCTTGTTGATCTTCTAATTGTTCTATTCATTATTAGAAGTGGGTAGGGAAGTCTCCAACTATTATTATGAATTGTCTGTTGGTGCCTTTTATTTTTAAAGGGTGTGAATGCCAGTGGGTGAGGGAGAATGAATGGTTTAATGTTACATAATACAGATATCTTTGATATTGACTGTAAAGAAGTCCTATAAATCAACATGAAAGATTCCATTCTTCATTGAAAAAACATGCAAAGGAATGATCAGTTAGTAAACAAAGAAATACAACTTTCTAAAAAGCATAGGAAGTTCTCCTTCACTTGTAATCACGGAAATGCAAAATAAAATGATGTAACCATTAAAAAAGTCTAACTAGCAAATATTTTAGAATTATTTGCAGTCTTAGGCTATGGAGAGCTGGGTATTCTCAAACAGTGTTAACAGTTCTACAGGTTACTCTTCAGAAATCATTAAACTGGTCCTTACATAGCTGCTAAATTGAATTCAGGCTTTGTGTTTGTTTTATTTTGGCAAGAATACTTTATAAGTGGTTTATTTCTTGTGTATTGCATCGTGCTGCAAATAACCTTTGACTCTTTCTGTGATGTTTTAATTGATCAGGTTCTTGTCAGCTTGATTATTCCCTTGTAAAGTGCCTTATCAGCTTTCACCTAATGGTTTTACAGCCATTAATGGTTGTTGCCTAGATTGACTATATTAGGTTACAAGGTGGCAGGATTTTAGGTTAATCATTCCTTCATTCATTATCAAAATTCTTTAAAAAAAACGCTTTTCCTAGTCAAATGTTCGGTTATCTTATGATACAGAAAAACAGAATAAATGCTTCCTTTTGCCCTCTCCTTATTTAGCAGTTTCCAGAATAATGGCTTAGTTTTCTAGCTTCCTGCAAAGATTGATGGACTTGTGAAGTTGAACACATATGATAACGTTTTCAACCCATGGCAGATATTACTCTTTTTATTCAGTCTTTGCCCTGTGGGGGTTCTTTCAGGTTGGCTCTTGAATCCTTTTGATATGACTGTAGTCTTCAGTAACATCTTTGCTTTTGGCAAGATAGGTTCCAGAATCATTCTGTTTTTTGCCCCAAACCTGGAATTTGTCCAAAAGTCCCCTTTTCTTTTAGTGGGAAATGATATTTGAAGACCACAGTTTGGGGCTCTGGGGGTATTCACTCCTGTAGGGTTGCTTGTTTTTTTCTAGGTCTTTTCAGTGGATAGAACTAGAAAATTCTAACTATTTTTCATTAAGGCAATGTAGATCATAATGTGTGTATTTTTTAAACCAAATTTAGAGTTTCAAATTTTTACTATATTTTATATTTACTATACTGTATTTTATATTGGTATCTTTTTTTTTTAAAGATTTTATTTACTTATTTGACAGAGAGAGAGACAGCCAGTGAGAGAGGGAACACAAGCAGGGGGAGTGGGAGAGGAAGAAGCAGTCTTATAGCGGAGGAGCTTGATGTGGGGCTCCATCCCATAATGCCGGGATCACGCCCTGAGCCGAAGGCGGATGCCTAACAACTGCGCCACCCAGGCGCCCCTATATTTGTATCTTTTCTCTTACAGTGAAAATCTCAGTTTCTAGTGACAATAGCATGGTGACTTATATTCTACTTACATTTGGAAAGTTTGCAAAAAATAAAAACAATGTTATTACCACCAATATGATTACTTAACATAGTTTGATTTGATTTTCTGTTTATCCTTAGAATATAGCTTCTAAGGGTATTCATTCGAATTCTGTGTTTTAAAGCAGCTAAACCACGACACTATATGGTAGATTGACATATTTAATTTTGTTTTAGAGTTAGCTAAAGCATTTGCTGGTTCCTCAGTTAAGTGTATGATGCAGCAGAGGAAATACAGCTTCCCTCGTGTCGCTTTCACTCCCTTCTCTCCTTCCTGTATGGAACTGCATGGGTGCTTATTTATCTTGACAGCTTGTGTTTTGTTTAAGCAAATAAATGTGTGTGCAAAGGTATTCATATTCTTTGATCCTCTCTCAGGTAAAAAAAAAAAAAAGGTACTACACATCGCACATTATTCTATCCTTTGCTTTTTGTTTTGTTTGTTCGGCTCCTATAGTGTCCCCTAGCCTTGTGCACATGACACTTTATATTTTTGCCATATTGTCTTTGTGAGAAATCCCTGTAGTGGGGTTGTTGCTTCAGAGGATAAATACACAAGTAATTGGCCAAATATTGCCACATTGTTCCATTTCTCATCCCCATCAGCAGTGTAAGATCATATTGTCAAACTTCTGAAATTTTGCCATTCTGATAGTGAGGAATTCTGAGTGTAGCTTGATTTTGCATTTTTCTAATTATGAATAAAATTGTTGAAGGGCTTATTCTATGAACTGTTCATATTTCTTGCCCATCTTTTTGTTGGGTTGTTAGGCTTCCTGATTTTTTTAGAAACATTTTAAATGTTAGAGCTATTAACTTATTAGCTGATATAGTAAGTTGAACTAGTTTTTTCACCCACAGTTTGTATAGCTTTTTTTTAAAAGATTTTATTTATTTATTTAGAGAGAGAGTGCACATGAGCAGGGGGAGGGGCAGAGGGAGAGAGAATCTCTAGCAGACTCTGTGCTGATTGCTGATTGTGGAGCCCTATGGGGGCTCGATCTCATTACCCTGAGATCATGACCTGTGCTAAAACCAAGAGCCTAATGTTTAACCTACTGAACCTTCCAGGTGCCCCTGTACAGCTTTTTGATTATAGTTGGTTCCATTTTAATTGTAATTGATTACAATTGAATAAACAGAAAGCAATATATCCACGTAATGAACTATTATTTGGCCATAAAATTGAATGATGAATATGGATGATTCTTGGAAATATGCTAAAAATGGAGGAAGCAAGGCACAGTAGGCCACATGTTCATTTATGAATTCCATTTATATACGATTCCAGAATTGGCAAATCCATAGATACAGAAAGTATGTTAGTCATTACTAGGAAATGGGGTGAGGAGAGAATGGGGAGTGACTACTAATGTATATGAGGTTTCTTTTTGGGGTAGTGAAAATATTTCAGGATTAGATAGTGGTGGTAATTTTATAGTCTGTGAATATACTAATAAACACTGAACTGTACACTTTGAAAATGGCTAATTTAATGGAGTATGATTTATAGCTCAAGAAAAAATTAAAAATGCTTATCATCAATCTAATCATTAGAGCATTAAACAAATTCAAATTGAAGGGCATTCTACAAAATAATTGGTAAAGAGTATACCAGTGGTCCTCAAAAGTGTCAAGATCATGAAGGTAAAAAATAAAAGCCTCAGAAGCTATCTCAGATTGGAAGAGCACAAGGAAACTTGAGAACAAAGTGCTAAATCCTGGTTTAGATCCTAAATTAGGAAAAAGAAAACATTAGTAGGAAAAATGGTGACGTTCAAATAGCATATAAATAAGCTTAAATTAGTATAGCAATGTTAATTTTTAGGTTTGGGGAATTGTACCATAGTTATCTAGGACACTAACATTTGGGGAAGTTTGGTGAAGGATACACCAGAACCCTGTACTGGTTTTGCAACTTTTCTGTAGGTTTTTAATTGTTTAAAAATAGAGTGGGCGGCTCAGTTGGTTGAGCATCCGACTCTTAGTTTCAGCTCAGGTCATCACGGTCTTTCTCCCTCTGCTCCCCTCCCACAAACACCCCCCCCCGCTCTTGCACATTCTCTAAAATAAATAAATCTTTATTTTTTTTAAAGATTATTTATTTATTTATTTGACAGAGATAGAGACAGCCAGCGAGAGAGGGAACACAAGCAGGGGGAGTGGGAGAGGAAGAAGCAGGCTCAGCGGAGGAGCCTGATGTGGGGCTCGATCCCATAACGCCGGGATCACGCCCTGAGCCGAAGGCAGATGCTTAATCGCTGTGCCACCCAGGCGCCCCTAAATAGTATTTTTCTAATGCAACCAGAAATCTGCTGTAGTAGTTCAGCAGGTTTCTCAGTATAGACTTCATCCTATAATCATGTTCTAGTAAGAATTCAAAGCGAAGTAAAGAATACTTTAATGTTTTTGAGGCCTTTTTAGAAATTCTAAAACCACCTTCCAGACAGTTTAAATCTTTGGGGACCTTTTTGGCCCTAGACCAGATTGTCAGATCTCTTTTAATTTTAATTACTTAATTTTATGTGCCTTTCTTCTTACTGCCCAATGCAGATAATTTTCCTAGGGGTTCTTTGTCCTCGTTAGACCCTGGAATGCAGCCTTAGAAGCCAGCTAGAACTGCTGCTTTATTTCTTCTTTGCAGTTTCTGAGTGGTTTTGCTGCTTGCAAAGATTTGGTGAAAATAAACATGTGTGAGGAGTGCGGGGTTGCTAGTATCACTCTGACACACTATATTGTCACAGAAGAAGTGCTGCTGAGTGAATAGATGGGTTCGTTCTCTTTCTTTCTTTCTTTCTTTTTTAAGATTTTTATTTATTCATTTGAGAGAGAGGGAGAGAGCAGGGGGAGAGGGAGAAGCAGACTTCCTGCTGAGCTGGGAGCTGGACATGGGACTTGATCCCAAGACCTGGAGATCATGACCTGAGTGGAAGGCAGATGCTTAACCATCTGAGCCACCCAGGCACCCACATTCTCTTTTTTTCTGAGCTCTTGGTGTTGCTAAATTAAGCTAAGTGACCTTTACTGTCTATCTCCCTTAGCCTTTATGCCACAGTTTGCTGCCTCTGTTTCTGTTCTGATGGGGTGGGCCTAGCTCCTTCCTCCTCTTGGGGGAAAAAAAAGATTTTCTCTGGCATATCCCGTCTACCTCCTGCCTTTTCTGGTTGGACAGAGAACTGATAATGTTAGGTTGTTTGATAAGGGACAAAATTTAGGGTTTATTTCATTACAGCAGGAGTTCGTTTATCCTCTTCCTTTATGTTGGGGTTTGGCCTCCTATATCTGTCACCCGCTGTGTTGTAACTGTTAGGATGATGGTTCATGTGTGGGTTTTTCCAACTAAAACTAGTGGCCAGCACTCTGTCCTGTTTCCATCAGGTGAGAAAACCAGTCTGAGGTAAGGAGGTGGGGATACAGAACAGTACCTACATATTAATATTTGGTCCAGTCTGACTGCATCCTAGCAGTCATTAGAAGGGCTCTGCTGGAAGTGGTGTAGAATTGGAGACTTCCCAAGAGGGCAGAGAAGTAGGAGACTTTAGTTTCTTCTGGTCCCAGGAATTGAGCTGAATGGCTATCAAGTCATTCTGAACACCTGTGAACTCACCCGGAGACCTAAGAGAATTGCTGCAGTTCTACAAATAGAAAAGTGACCACGTTCTGCAAGAATGACAAGACAGAAAAACTCATCTCAAAAAAGAACAAGAGACAGTACTGAGAGCCAGGGACCTAATCAGTATGGATGTAAGTAAGATGTCAGAACTAGAGTTCAGAGTAACGATTATAGAGATACTAGCTGGGCTTGAAAAAAGCAGAGAAGACACTAGAGAATCCCTTTCTGGAGAAATAAAAGAACTAAAATCTAATCAAGGCAAAATAAGAAAGGCTATTAATGAGATGCAATAAAAAATGGAGGCTCTAACTTCTAGGATAAATGAGGCAGATGGATGCCATTCCCTTTGGAAATAAGGACTTTGGCCCTGCTTATGGTCATCTCCGTCCCATTGCTGCTTTTCTAACTAGGTCTTGGTTCGCATTCCAGGGCGTTGGGGCTGTTACTTACACAGCCAGGGTGCCAGGACTGATGGCAAGTTCCCAGTCAGTCCCCGAATGCCTGGTGCTTCGCTGGCTAGGGTAGTCATGGGGACGGGTAATTGTCTCCTATGCTGCTACAGGAAACAGTTTGTGTTTTGACCTTGTGTCTGGTGATATTGCTAAATTCACTTATTAATCCTAAGTGTTCATCTGCAGATTTTTACATACACATTCAGATATTTGTGACAGCTTTTAACTCCTTCCAGTCCTTTTTCTTTTTCTTTTTCTTACTGCATTGCTGTGACACCCAGTACAGTGTTGAATAGAAGCAAGCAGAGTAGGCATCCTTATCTCATAGATGATCTCTGATGGAAAGTGATGTAAAATTCAAAATCCACCACTATGTTACTTGCTGTAGATTGTTTTTGTAGATACTCTGTCAGAGAATGGAAGTTCCCCTCTATTCCTGTTTTGCTTACAGTTATCTTAAACAGTGTTAAATTTGATGAGATTAATTTTCTGCATATAACCAGATAACTAGATTTTTCCTTTGTTTGAGTAATGTGGTCGGTCGTATTGATTTTTTTATTAAAATATTTTATTAGAGAGAGCTTGAGAAAGAGAGAGATCTCAGGGCGGGGTGGGGGGGAGTTGAGGGAGAAGCAGACTCCCTGCTGAGCAGGGAGCCGGACATGGAACTCTGATCCCAGGACTCCGGGATCATGACCCGAGCCCAAATCAGATGCCTAACCGCCTGAGCTACCCAGGTGCCCAGTTATATTGATTTTTGAATATTAGGCCACCAGCCTTTCATAAATCCCACTCAGTTTTGATATATATTTATAACTGGAGACTTGTACTTGTGATCCTCTTCACCCATTTCACCCTCCGTCCCCTGCCTCGCAACCACCAGTCTGTTCTCTGATTCTGTGAGCTTGTTTGTTTTGTTTTAGTTGCTTCCATGTATAAATGAGATAATATGATATTAGTCTTTCTCTGACTTACAGCTCTCAGCAAAATGCTCTCAGGCTCCATTGATGTTGTTTCAGGTGGCAGGATATCCTTCCTTTTTTATGGCTGAACAATATTCCCGTGTGTGTGTGTGTGTGTGTGTGTGTGTGTCTGTGAGAGAGCGAGCGAGAGAGACAGTTTCTTCTATTTTTTTATTTTTAATTGAAGTACAGTATAATATTATATTAGTTTCAGGTGTACAACAGTGTTTGACAGTTCTGCACGTTACAAAATGCTCACCACGATAGTTACCATCTGTCACCATGTGAAGTTATTAAAGTCTTAATGACTATATTCCCTATGCTGATAGATGTTGCAAGTATGTTTTCTTAATTTCTAAACATTTGGGGACTTTTCTAGATTGTATTATCAGAGATCATATTATGAATTATTCCCGTTCTTTGAAATTTGTTGAAGCTTGTTTTGTATATACGGATATGGTTAATTCTGATAAATTTTCCATATGATCTGAAAAGAACAAGTATTCCCTGGAGTAGTATTCTCTATAATGGTAAGTATGTTAAATTTGTTAATTTTTTAAAAAAGATTTTATTTATTTATTCGACAGAGATAGAGACAGCCAGCGAGAGAGGGAACACAAGCAGGGGGAGTGGGAGAGGAAGAAGCAGGCTCAGCGGAGGAGCCTGATGTGGGGCTCGATCCCGTAATGCCAGGATCACACCCTGAGCCGAAGGCAGACACTTAACCGCTGTGCCACCCAGGCACCCCTAAATTTGTTAATTATGTTTGGTGTCTTTTACATATTCACTGATGTCTTTTGTCTACCTGTTCTGGCATCTTTCAGGAGAGATGTATTTCTCTTCTATTTTTTACGTTCTTGTTGTGCAGCTAAATTCTGTATTTTTTTAAACACTACAGTCCATTGTAATATTTTATACAGTCAGTATTTACCCTGATATTTATCCATTCTGACGTTCTTCCTTTTTCTGTATTTCTGTGCTTTTTCCTGTAATCAGTTCGTGAAGACTTTTTTTGACTTTTCTGTTCTGCTTTGGTGCAGGTTCCTGTGCAATACATTGTAATGTGTGTAGCATTTTTTTGATTCTTAGAGGACACTTACACTTATTTTTAAAACTTCCTTCTGTTTCCTACCATAATTTGGTTATTTGGCAATGAGGTAGATTATCTTTTCCTATTTGTGGTTTTTTTGTGCCTTTCAGTGATTCTCAGATTTGTTGTTGAATTGTATACATGCTTATGTTTACAAATCAGGGGTTAGATCGGAGATTGTGAAAGCGAATGTCCTCCGGGGCTAGGCAAGCAATGCAGATGTCAGAAGTAGGGTGGGAGTGTTATGGTTGGAGTACATGGTCCTTCAGCTGCGGCAGCCGCTGTCTGCNTGGCAGCCGCTGTCTGCTTCTTCAGCTCATCAGTGATGTGCCGGTTCAGGCCCCATGTTTTGAAATCTTCTGACTTCTGTGACATGCTAGGAAATCACATGGAGTATGATTTTTCCTGAAATTTACACACTGACAATTATTGTACTTTGGAAAACACAAATATAAATCA
>NW_023179493.1:0-905 GCF_002007445.2 Ailuropoda melanoleuca
CTAGTTCTATATTTCTAAGCAATCTTTTGTAAAGATCTTTCCCTTCTCTCCAATCCCGATTTTTAAAGGTTTTCTTAAGTAGCACTCTAGACTCATGGATTATCATTCAAGTGCTGGGAAACTATTCCTGCCATGATTCGTTTTGATGCGCAGGTTGTCTTGATTTGGTCAGTGATGACCCTTTCACTGGTTCCTGAGTCCTTTTCACATATCCCATTTGCTGTTGAAAATGACCTCATTCTCAAGCACAGTCAGGCACAGAAACCTGGAGCCTGAGGAAGGATTCACATCTGCTTGCTACAAAAACCTCTCAGTCTATACCAGAGTCCAGTAAGTAATGAACAACCTGAAGGGTGTGATAAAGAATCTGGTTGGTAAGTAACCTCATCAGAGGTGGAGTAAGAAGCCACTGGCCAGAGGTCAATGCTGAGTCTTCCCCCAAGACAGGCACTCTGAATCTACTCTTTCCTGGGCAGGCCTGCTTTCATTATGTTTTCTCTTCTCCATGCAGAATATTTTGAGTTCTATTAGGACTACCTTGGGTATACACCTTGTGCATAGAACAATGAACACTTCCCTCTTCCAGGAAAAATTCGATTCCATGGAGTCCGAGAAGGCATGGGATCTGAAGCTTAAGAGTGCTCACTATCCTTGAAATCAGTATTACCAAGCGCACTTTTCCAAGCTTAACAGCAATTGATAATATGTTTCACTAATGACAAAATAAACATCTAATCATATTTTCTTCCTCCAGACATTAACAATTAACTGTGTGTCTTTAAATCAACTAATTCATCCCTTCCAATAATCTCTATATAGTGCTTGTTGGTATTATTCTATTATTATAATCATGATTTTTCTCTTCATGAATATTGATGAGCCACTGGAATATAGGCACCAACTCT
>NW_023179494.1:0-3169 GCF_002007445.2 Ailuropoda melanoleuca
GATTCTGTGTTGTGGCTTGACAGTTACTGGTACCTAATGGTATTATGGGCTGCCCTAAATCAACTGGCTCTCACGAAGGGCCCTTACATTCCCTGTCAATGTTAGCTTCTGGTAAGAGGTGTAAAAAGTGCAGAGGTGAGTCAAGTCTAGGTGATGACCGCCCTGATTCACCCCGGAATCTCCACCCCAGCAAAACTTCAGACTCTTCTTTTAGTTCAAACTGATACACGTCTACCAAGCACATACTCTGAACAAGGTATTTAGTCGTGAGGAGACTTTTAAAGTTGAATAATTCACAACTCTTTCCTTGTGGAAATTCATAATGCAGTCAGTGGGAGAGACATATGTACGATAAGAGAGATGCCTCTGGGTCTCCATCCATTGTGCCCCAAGGACTCAGCCCCTTGCCTTTACTAGAAGTGCTGCCAAATCCCAATGACCACCTGTAATTTCCTCCTACAGTTGTCCCCCAATTTGGCTTCAGCAGAAAACACACTCTCTAGGTTTCCCCTTTCACATTGCCCCCCGCCAGTTTTCTTTCCCAAACATTAACGTACATACCAATCGTCTAAGATCTTGGTAAAATGCAGGTTCTCCCTTAATAGGCTTGCAGCAGGGCATGAGATTCTGCAATTCTAGTTACTATCCAGGTGATGCTTTTGCTGCTGAGCAGTGTACCACACTTTGAGTAACAAGGAAGAGGACGTATTTAAACCAACTCAGACATATGAAGGGCTTAATGTAAATCACAAAAACGAATCAAATAAGGAAAGCAAATACAAAGATGCTAAGTGGCTCCAGAACCTCACAGAGCTCCCCCAGTCACAGTTTGGGGCCACTGATCATAGTTCTTCCTTAAAAGCCTCTCTGGATTCTTGCTCTTCATTCATACCGGAAGATAGATGCCATCAATTCCCCAAACAATAACAAAAGGATTCCTGCCTACTCTCTGAAAGGCAGGCCTCCTCTTCCTTTAAAAGCAGATATGCTGTGGTATATTAGATCCCCTTTAGGGATTAATTGATTGATTAATTAATTAATGTCACTTAAGGACCATGAAATAAAAGGAAATATCTCCTCTTTGAAAGAAATATTGCCCTGCTCCTAAGACAATTTATTATAGAGAAAATGGAACTTCCACCTCTGCCCCATCATTTAGACTTAAGACTCAGTTTTTCCAGGACTTTTACTCTAATCTGACGAGTTTTTATACAATACACAATGGGATTCATCAAAGGCGGTACCAACAAGAACGCATCAGCTATCAGAATCATAGCCAAAGGGGATTTCTGCTTAGCAAAGCGATGCATGGTAACCAAGGTGATGATGGGCACGTAGAAGATGAGCACAGCACAGATGTGGGACACACAGGTATTAAGAGCTTTAAGTCGCTCCCCATGGGATGCAATACCCAATACAGTCTTCAGGATGAAGACATAGGAAACCGCGATGAACACACTGTCTGACATCATGCAGAGTGCGACAAACAGACCATAGTAAAAGTTAACCCTATTGTCAGAGCAGGCCAGTTTCATGACATCCTGGTGGAGACAGTAGGAGTGTGAGAGCAGGCGTTTATTACAGTACCTGAGTCTCTTCAAAGTGAAAGGAAGAGGAAGAACTAGTAGAATGCTTTTGATAGCAAATGCCAGTCCGATATGTAAAACTCTGGAGCTGGTAAGAATGGAGCTATACCTCAGGGGGGTGCGAATGGCGAGAAAGCGATCAAAGGACATGATCAGAAGCACTGAGGATTCCATGTCTGTGAATCCATGGATGAAAAATTCCTGGGCAATACATGCATCAGCAGAAATCTCCATGGCATTGAACAAGAAGATCTTCAGCATGGACGGAAGAGAAGAGAAGAGAAAGACAAGCCCAGGTCAGATAGGGCCAGCATGGAGAGGAAGTAGTGCATGGGCTCATGCAAGGAAGGCTCTGTCTTGATGGCAAATAGGATGGTGCAGTTGCCCAGGATGGCCAGGAGGTACATGAAGCAGACGGGGATGGAGATCCAAATGGGCACATGCTCAAGCCCTGGGATCCCAATCAACAGGAAGGTGGAGATTTCAACTTCTGAGGTATTGAGAGAAAACATCACAAATAGGTCTCTCCTTTATATGCTCCTGGTAAATAAGTAACATCGACAACAAACAAATAAATTAAATGTAAATTAAATATAAATTAAATATAGCTCATAAAGCAATAATGGAAAATCTTTTTCTATGTAAAGAAAAATACAGGGTATATTTAAGCAGGTTCTTCATGATATTTAAGACCTTTATACTCTTCAAGTCTACCTTCATTCTACCATCATCTTCATGATATTTAAGACCTTTATACTCTTCAAGTCTACCTTCATTCTACCAACATCTTCATGATATTTAAGACCTTTATACTCTTCAAGTCTACCTTCATTCTACCATCAACTTCATGATATTTAAGACCTTTATACTCTTCAAGTCTACCTTCATTCTACTTCTAAACAACGCAACAGCTTGGAAGCAACAAGGTGTTTTGATAAACTTTGTTATTAAAACTACACTTTTTGAGATTTATGCATCAAGGAAATTAAGTTGGGGTACATTGCAATCTGGAAAAACTATAACATCCTGAATGTGGTCCTTGGTCATATACTCATAACAGATGCTACAGTAGTAGGAATTAAAGGAGGCCCCTTACATTATTGTTCATGGTACGTGTGTGAAAATAGAACACTGATCTACCACAGAGTTTGACAAACTAATATGCAGAGCCAAATTCAACCCATGCCTTGTTTTTGTACAACCTATGAGAGTATTAAAAATATTTTTAAAGAGTGTTTTTTAAAAGGAGAAGAAAAAGCATATATGACAGAGACAAATATGTGGCCTGAAAAGTCTAAAATATTTATTTCTGGCCATTTGCAGAAAACGTTTCTTGACCCCTGTACTAGAAAATTATGCATCCAAGCGCAAGCACACAGACACAAACAATCACAGCATGAGTATGGTGGGCATGGAGTACGGGTCAAAGGGAACTCCAAATTTAAGAGTAATGTTTTATTTTTCATTTAAAAAAAATTCAATAGCACATGAAGCAAATACACAAATGTTTTAAATTTTCCCAAAAGAATTGCGAAAACACAGGGCAATGCTCTGAACTTCTCTATATTCTTTTAATTCTTCCC
>NW_023179495.1:0-1834 GCF_002007445.2 Ailuropoda melanoleuca
ATCATAAGGGAATCTTCAACCTTCCATACCTTTTTCTAAAGGTCTAAAAAACTAGACGTTCATCTCATTCATAAAACTGGATCAATAAAAACGAACTGTGTATTCTGGTCTATTGGTCTCATCAGCTAAAATGGAGGACTAGGGAAATTCAGAGAATGATGTTCTCAAGTTACTAAAAACTGGAAGAAGGGCCATCACCGTCCATTTCTCCATCTCTTGGCTTTTGCTTTTATTAAACTACCTGGACAACCAAGTGCCTACCCACAGCATTCATTATATCCTTTTTCTTTTAAGATTATATTTATTTATTTGACACAGAGAGAGACAGCCAGCGAGAGGGGGAACACAAGTAGGGGGAGTGGGAGAGGAAGAAGCAGGCTCCCAGGGGAACAGGAAGCCCGATGCGGGGCTCGATCCCAGGACTCCGGGATCACGCCCTGAGCCAAAGGCAGAGGCTTAATGACTGAGCCACCCGGGCACCCCCATTATTTCCTATATTTTAAAATAATTTTTCTCATTCATTCTTTGAATTCCTATTCATGGCANTTTTTTTTCATTCATTCTTTGAATTCCTATTCATGGCAAGTTCGGTACTAAGTGTGGGCATAAAGTCCCCATCTTTGAAATACTCACAGCTTAGCCTATGAAACAACCAGCCAACCAGTACTAAGTGCCTACAATTCTGAAATAACTTTACTGCTTTAACAGAGGCAAGCAGATTCAAGTCAAACTTTGTTCACACCTGCCTTACAGTTCTCTGCTAAATGTATGTTTTGCTCTTGTTCTTCCAATCAGATTACACCTCTGGCCAAGGCAGGGGCTGTCTCCTCTTATAATTTCACACAGCCAAGCAAAGGGCTGGCACAAAGGAGGAACTCGGCATGTCTTATGGGCAATAGCTGTTGACGAAGAACCCAAGTCCCTGGCTCTTCCCAGTCCCCATCCTGTCGCAAGTTGTCTTGGCCTCCTTACTCAGATTCTAGATCAGTAGTCCCAGTCCCAAACTCCTCTGAGACTACTCCGGGGAAAACTGGCAACACATCTCCCACAAAGGGCAAATTCCAGGCATGTCTGTGGCTAAGATTGTTTTTTTTCACCCCACACCCCCACAAACGCGATCAGGAAACTGAAGGCAGAGTCCCTTCTTTCTGGCTCTTCCCACTCCCTAGGGCAGGTCACCAGCCCCAGGGTTTTCCAGTACACTCCGATGTTAGCCTTGGGTTCGAACCCTGGCCTCACCATCGACGAACTGGTTGGCCTTGCGTCAGTCACCGGACCTCTCTCTGCGCTTCAGAGTCTTTACCTGAGAAGCGGAGCTAGCGAATACTGCCCGGAAAGTGATCGGCGCACACAGTACCTACTTGAGAAAGGGGAGGTATTGTTCTTTTAAAAGGTGGCAGGACGACAAAGCCGATGGGGCTCCCACTGAAGGCCGGCTGGGGGGTGGGAAGGACAGACTGACGCAAGCCCGAGGCCAGAGGGCTTGACAGAGCGGGAAGCCGCGGCGGGCAGGGCGGGAAGCGGTAGCGGCAGGCGGGCGCGGCCAACCGTAAGGACGGCAGCAGCCCGCGACCCCTTTACCTGCTGCACACTAACACGCCGCTCCCTCCCCGGCCTCTCACCTCGCTTGATCACATGCATCGTGGCTGGTGGCTGAGGCGCTGAGGGATTCGAAACGGGGCTGCAGTTCGGAGGCGCCGGCGGGACCGAGAAGGTGGTAGAGTGCGAAGGGTCGGGTTCCTGGGGGCGCTGAGGTTCAAAGTCTGGATTTGGGGGCCAGAGGACACTTTCCTTCCGGAGCGGAGGCGCGACAATCCGAATCCCCTTCCCGCTC
>NW_023179496.1:0-4791 GCF_002007445.2 Ailuropoda melanoleuca
TTTTATGTTAATAACAATAGCCTGTTTTATAGAGGACATATCTGCTGCCCTTCCACAAACATGTAAAGGCTAATTAGGGAGGAAGCAAGCTACAAGATATTTCTTGATCTGTCTGTCCAACGTTTATTTCTGAATCTCCCTAGACAGAGGAATTGTTATTCAAACTTGCACTTGTAAGAATATTCAGAATTGGGTGGAGTGGAGAGTCTGCTCTGCAGACACTGCCCCTGGGTTTGCCCTCATTCTCCCAAAGGAACACAGCCCCTGTATGTTGCATCACTCACTCTCAGCACCTCCCAGGGTTCAGGTTTTACTCCAGTGACTCCCAGACCTGCATAAATCTTGCTTCTGCTAGAACGTCAATGACACTGGGACAAANACATCACTCACTCTCAACACCTCCCAGGGTTCAGGTTTTACTCCAGTGACTCCCAGACCTGCATAAATCTTGCTTCTGCTAGAACATCAATGACACTGGGACAAAAGGAAGAAGATCCATTTTCAAGATTGGCAAGACCATCTCTACTGTGAGTGACAGCTGTTCTTTATTAAGGTGGTGAAAAAGGAGTTGTCAGAATGGACAACATGCCTGAGAAATGAATTCTACAAGTGGCTGAGTGCCTTATGTAATAAGCAGATGTTAATCTACAGCCCATGGCAGTGATTTGCAGTTTAATTCACGAGGTTATGCAAACACTCGAATGTGTTTTCCTTTTCTACTNATTTCCAAGATTGGCAAGACCATCTCTACTGTGAGTGACAGCTGCTCTTTATTAAGGTGGTGAAAAAGGAGTTGTCAGAATGGACCACATGCCTGAGAAATGAATTCTACAAGTGGCCGAGTGCCTTATGTAATAAACAGATGTTAATCTACAGCCCATGGCGGTGATTTGCAGTTTAATTCATGAGGTTATGCAAACACTCGAATGTGTTTTCCTTTTCTACTTGGTTAACTTCATTATTATACCTTCCCAAGCCAGAAATCATTTTTTTTCTCTGTTACATGTAGTATGACGCATTGAAGTAGAAAGTGACAGTGAGGTTGTGGATATGGACACGGATTCCTCTGATGGGGCCAATGACCTAACGACAAGGAGGTTTCACATGTAGGCATAATGTAGTCTGTTTCAGAGCAAATGAAGTTTCTGGAAAAAAATAGAAGCATTGGTCTTATATGTAATGAGCTGTTGTCCAAATCCAAATGGCTGTTACTTCAAAGTTTATACTAAGGCAGTGGAAAACACATAGGATTCTTGATAAGCTGTTAAATATGTATTTCTTTCTCTTTCTTTCTTNCTGTTATGTGTAGTATGACACATTGAAGTAGAAAGTGACAGTGAGGTTGTGGATATGGACACAGATTCCTCTGATGGGGCCAATGACCTAACGACAAGGAGGTTTCACATGTAGGCATAATGTAGTCTGTTTCAGAGCAAATGAAGTTTCTGGAAAAAAATAGAAGCATTGGTCTTATATGTAATGAGCTGTTGTCCAAATCCAAATGGCTGTTACTTCAAAGTTTATACTAAGGCAGTGGAAAACACATAGGATTCTTGATAAGCTGTTAAATATATATTTCTTTCTCTTTCTTTCTTTTTCTTTCTTTCTTTCTTTTTTCTTTTCTTTTCTTTTCTTTTTTTTTTCTTCTGAGAGGTTTCTGTTTTTATAGATCCATGTCTGTTCAACCTGATTCCAAAATCAGTAACTCCACCTTTCTTCTTACGGGTTTCCCTGGCCTGGAACGGGAATACCCGTGGCTCTCCATCCCTTTCTCCTGTATCTATGCTATGGTATTGTCAGGGAACTGCATGGTGCTGCATGTGATCCGGACTGAGCCGAGCCTGCATGAACCCATGTTCTACTTCCTGGCCATGCTGGCCCTCACTGACCTGTGCATGGGNAGTTTCACATGTAAGCATAATGTAGTCTGTTTCAGAGCAAATGAAGTTTCTGGGAAAAAATACAAGCATTGGTCTTATATGTAATGAGCTGTTGTCCAAATCCAAATGGCTGTTACTTCAAAGTTTATACTAAGGCAGTGGAAAACACATAGGATTCTTGATAAGCTGTTAAATATATATTTCTTTCTCTTTCTTTCTTTTTCTTTCTTTCTTTCTTTTTTCTTTTCTTTTCTTTTCTTTTTTTTTTCTTCTGAGAGGTTTCTGTTTTTATAGATCCATGTCTGTTCAACCTGATNATATTTCTTTCTTTTTCTTTCTTTCTTTCTTTTTTCTTTTCTTTTCTTTTTTTTTTTTTTCTTCTGAGAGGTTTTTGTTTTTATAGATCCATGTCTGTTCAACCTGATTCCAAAATCAGTAATTCCACCTTTCTTCTTACGGGTTTCCCTGGCCTGGAACGGGAATACCCGTGGCTCTCCATCCCTTTCTCCTGTATCTATGCTATGGTATTGTCAGGGAACTGCATGGTGCTGCATGTGATCCGGACTGAGCCGAGCCTGCATGAACCCATGTTCTACTTCCTGGCCATGCTGGCCCTCACTGACCTGTGCATGGGGCTGTCCACAGTGCACACGGTGCTGGGCATCCTGTGGGGGTTCAGCCAGGAGATTGGTCTGGATGCCTGCATTGCTCAAACTTTCTTTGTTCATGGTCTATCATGCATGGAGTCTGGAGTCCTTCTCGCCATGGCCTTTGATCGTTTCACTGCAATCTGCAATCCTCTGAGATATACATCCATCCTCACCAATACCAGAATCATCAACATTGGCGTGGCCATTTTAGGGAAGAGTTTCCTGTTCATCACTGCCCCCATTGTCTGCCTAAAGTTCTTCGATTACTGCCGCCCCCACATCCTCTCCCACTCTTTCTGCCTGCACCAGGACCTGCTGCGGCTCGCCCGCTCTGACATCCGCTTCAACAGTTTCTATGCCCTGGCTCTGGTGATCTGCACACTGTTTTTGGATTCAGTGCTCATTCTCGTCTCCTACATCTTGATCCTGCACTCAGTATTGACTATTGCATCCAGGGAGGAGCGCTTCAAGTCCTTGCAGACCTGCGTCTCCCACTTCTGCGCAGTTCTAGTTTTCTATATCCCAATCATTGGTCTGACTATGGTGCATCGTTTTGGAAAGCACCTCTCTCCTGTGGTCCATGTCCTCATGGGCAACATCTATATCCTTTTCCCACCCTTGATGAACCCCATCATCTACAGTGTCAAAACCCAACAGATACATACCAGGATCCAGAGATGGTTCACTAAACAAAACTGAGTACTGGAGGTAAATGTGTTCTAAGGAAGGGAAGGTAGTGCTTGCAAGGGGAATGACTAATAACAATTTGTAGCAGAAACAATACATTTATATGTAATATTTAACAGATTAAAAGCATACTTTAGAAAATAGCCATTTTCTAATTTAGTTTTCCAAAGCTAGAGAAATAAGCAGAGAATGTGTTACCAATCTCATTTCCTAATTTTAAAATTCAGTATAGTGTTAACTACGATGAGTTATGTTCCATAGTGTGTCAATGAGAACTTGTCTGGGTAATTACTAAGTGTACAGTACCATCCATGCTTTCTGAATTCTAATTCAGAGTGTGATTTTATTTTTTCATGTAACTGGTATGTCTATACATTTACCATATATGGAACAAATAGCTTTTACATATTATCAGGTGTCACAAGTTGATTCTCTTGAGGTTGTTGAGAAAGAAAATTGTACTCTATCTTTCAAGGTTCTCCTAAACTGGTCTAAGAATTAAGTTGGCATGAGACAGATTAACACAAGAAACAACAAAATTTAACCATGTGCACGCAGAGGCCCCGTGGTAAGGTTCAGTCCTGAAGAAATGACCAAGGCATGAAGTTTGTTTACTTTTTTTTTTTTGAAGGTTTTGTTTATTTATTTGAGAGTGAGAAAGAGATCGGGAGGAGAAGGAGAGAGAATCTGAAGCAGACTCTGTGCTGAGCACAGAGCCCCATGCAGGGCTCAATCCCATGACTGAGAGATCATGACCTGAACTGACACCAACAGTGGAACACTTAACCGACTGAGCCACCAGGTGCCCCAGTGTGAAGTTTTTATTCATTTTAGACAAAGAAATATCTATCTGTGAAAACCGACAGGACAAAGAAGACCTTATGCTTAGAAGCTCAGTTAGTAAGGAATTCTATATTTGGACTAGAATCTGGGTTGGGGTAATACATTAGTAATAGTTACAAGGTTTCTTTATTTTTATTTTTTATTTTTTACAAGGTTTATTTGTATAGGCTACGTTGGCCCTTACATTCCCTACCTCTGATGATAAGGATGTCTCTTTACCTCTTGGTGCAGACAGGGTAACTTTCACAGGGGAGATGGATTTCCTGCTTTCTGGAGACAAAGAAGAGTCAGCAGTCTTGCACTTGTTGTTTTTTCTTAAATAACTTTAATTCAAAATACTCTGTATGACATTATGTCGTGCTCTGGGGCCGCCTTCCCTGGGCCCCCACGAAGTCATTCACACCTGTTCTACCTATAATTAAGCAAAGGTGCTGGGAAAGCCCGTTCTGTCTCCTAACAGAATGCAGGATTGGTAGGTTAGATTACACAGTTTAGTGCCAAAGTTTTGGTGAACAATGACGGAATTGGCTATCACATCTCTACATATCTACCATGTACCCCCAAATCTATATAGTTTACAGCGCTCATGAGAGTTGTCAGTTGACTTCAATCTTGGTGTCAGCATATATGAAATTTTAAAAATAGTTTGATCAAGCTCTTTATTTCTAAGGGAGGTTGCTAAGGCCCAGAGATATTAAGTAAAACATCAGTAGCTAAGCTGGGGATTGAAT
>NW_023179497.1:0-5086 GCF_002007445.2 Ailuropoda melanoleuca
AAGGGAGGAGACTGAAGCTTCATCTTCATCAGCCACTCAGTACGTCCATCTCTGTTCGTCACTCTGTTCCCAGTACCTAGAACCACACTGGTTATACCGTAGATGCTCAAGGATTCATAGCCACTGTAATGGCAACGATTATCTTTCTTCTTGCCCACATCTGAGTGTCGACCAGGATATGCAAAGACAAGAGAGGAGAAGAGAGATCTCATCTCATCTCAAATGGGTTAGGTAGACTATCTCAAGTGTGACAACTTTTTAGGACAAGATTAATATGTCACCAGAAAGGATAGGAAGATGGGTAACTTTTGTTCCAGATGGTAAGGCAAAGCTGGGAAGAGAAGACCATGAAGGTCAGTTGGGAAAATTCAGGTCCACAAAGTGGTTGATGGGGCATTTTATGTTTTTATGAAAGTACAGTAGCAGATAACACATTCAAACTTCCATTTTATTTTATTTTTTTGAGATTTTATTTGTTTATTTGCAAGAGAGAGACAGCATGAACAAGGGGGAGGGAGAGGCAGAGGGAGAAGCAGACTCCCCGCTGAGCAGGGAGCCCGATGTTGTACTCGATCCCAGGACCCTGAGATCATAACCTGAGCCAAAGGCATTGCTTAACCAACTGAGCCACCCAGGTGGCCCTTATTTTTTATTTTTTAATATTTTTTTAAAGTAGGCTCCACACCCAGCATGGATCCCAATGCAGGGCTTGAACTCATGACATTGAGATCAAGACCCGAGCTGAGATCAAGAGTCGGACACTTAACTGACCGAGCCACCCAGACACCCTCAAACTTCCATCTAGGCCAGAGGTTATAGTGCCTAGCTGCTGATGAGACAGGGCTGACCACCGAACTGCAGAGCTCGGCGCATTGGAGAGATACAATGCTATNTCGGCGCATTGGAGAGATACAATGCTATATGCCCAGACATAGCCCATGTTGAAAGCTCATCTGTCCAACAGGAGCATCCTCTCAAGGGGTTGGGCAGGAGGGTGGAAACCAGGGCTGAAGAGGTGTGGCCGAACCATGGGCAAGAGCAGGGAGCAAGTGTTTTCCATAAAGAAGGAGGGTGAAGCCTCAAGAAATCTTTCAGGATGTTTGCTGATAGCAAGGCCATCATGAAATAGGAATGTAATATCTGGATTCTGATACGGTCACCTGAGAACATAAAAACACTCAGTATTTCATTTGGGCAATTCAGGCAGCAAGCACTGAGAGCTTCTGTGGGCTAGGCAAATTCTTGCAAGATAGTCTTTCTTCTTTACATATGTTTCTCCTTGTTTTTGCACCCAAATGGCTTGAATCAAGTTTATCTGGAAACCTGAAAATCTCTAGTACATTCATGATACATCTTGACATAGGTAATGTGACCCCCAGATGTACTCAAGACCTCAGCCTTCCCTACTATTTTTTAAAGCAGCTGTTAGTTGCGCCCTACTGTCCCAGGCACTGTGCTGGACTCTCCCATTCTCCCATTTGATCCTCTGCCTCCTAGTGGTGGTCATCACCTGCTTTGGTCTGCACAGCCCCATCTGACCCCTTTCCCAGATAACAGTAATTCTTCTTTTGGGGGTGGTGGAAACTGCCCCTTTCTTACTTCAGACATGTAGTTCTGGTTGGGGCTGCCGATTCCTGTGCTCACCCTACTACCTAGAGGAATGGATACACTGCCGGGGTGAGCCAGTGGTGATACACCACCTGCCTATTCAATAGTGAGTGATCTGAGAAGGAACACATAACCCAAGCCTGGCCAGAGTTTTTCCCCAGGACTTTTCAAACTAGGGTCAGGACAGAAGCCCTGTTTTTTTCCCTCTGACCTCAAAGATGAAAGCATGGGACTATAGCTCTAGACTTTTGGAAGCAGCTAGGCTGAGAGAATAAAGCCAATGTGGAGACTGGAAGGGCAGAGAGAGGATGGAGCCCAGGTATCTCTGAGATGAGATATGCCTTTGCCCTACCCTTGATCTGGTTCCCCGAGGAATCGATTCCCCTTTCCTGCTTTAGCCAGTTCAGTTTAGGATTTCACGGAATGTAACCAAGAGTCTTCTGAAGGTGTTCTTTATTCAGACAAATCCCAGAGTCTCAGGCAGCCCCTGCAGCAGACCAGGAGTCTCAGATCCTGGTCCTCTGAGTTTCGACATGCTTCTGAAATTCTCTTGCTTCCTTTATAGCTGCTATCCCCTCACAGCGGCTAGAGCTCACAGCTCTGGCTTCAGCTCACAGCACTGCTAAGATAGGCTGGAATCTTCAGAGACTTGACTAAAACTCCAAGAGGTAACAGCAAGCAAATAAAGGATATGAGGTAGTAAATGTACAAAACAGACATGATTACAGAGCAGAAGTCTTCAGCTAGCTCGCCTCAGGGCCTGCAGACCTATTCAACTACATGAGCTATACTGAGAATTGCTACATTCTAACCCCGAAGATGTGGCAAAAGGTTTTAGCAATCCAGCCTGGGATCCCTGCTTGCTGAGCCTGACTATGCATAGAGCGCGTGATTTAAAACACTAGCTAATTTCATTAAAATGTGGCAAACCAAATCTGATTTATAGATCAGTGCAATCCCAATCAAAATCCCAGCAGGCTTTTTTTAAATTTTAGAATCCATAAGCTGATTCTAAAATTCACATAGAAATGTAAAGAACTAGGGGGCTCCTGGGTGGCACAGCGGTTAAGCGTCTGCCTTCAGCTCAGGGCGTGATCCCGGCGTTGTGGGATCGAGCCCCACATCAGGCTCCTCTGCTATGAGCCTGCTTCTTCCTCTCCCGCTCCCCCTGCTTGTATTCCCTCTCTCGCTGGCTGTCTCTATCTCTGTCAAATAAATAAATAAAAAATCTTAAAAAAAAAAAAAGAAATGTAAAGAACTAGAAGAGACAAATCAATTTGAAAACGAGAAACAACATCAGAGGATGTCTGCTAATTAAAGACTTACTATAGCGATTCCTCAAAACGTTAAACATAGGTAAACAAATGTAAAAGTTGAAACTATAATACTATAATACTTCTAGACCCTGGGGTAGGCAAAAATTTCTTAAGACACAAAAAGTACAAACCTTAAAAAAAATGGATAAATTAGACTTCCTGAAAATAAAAAACTTCTACTCAGCGAGAGACACCATGAAGAAAATGAATAGGTGAGCTATTGGCTGATAGAAAATGTTTGTGAAGTATATATCTGAGAAGGATTTGCATCTAGCAAATATGCACATATATACGTGCAGAACTCTTATAACTCAGTCACAAGTCAGCCCAATCTTTCAAAAAGGTACACAAAGGAGGGCCTGGGTGGTTCAGTTGGTTGAGTGTCTGAGTCTTGATTTCAGGTCAGGTCACGATCTCAGGGTTGTGGGATCGAGCCCCGCNAAGCCCCGCGTTGGGCTCCAGGCTCAGTGTGGAGTCTGCTTGATTTCTCCCTCTCCCTCTCCCCACTCCCCAGCTCATACTCTCTCTCTAGATAAATAAAATCTTTAAAAACTAAAAATAAAAAGGTACCCAAAATTTTGATATTTCATATACACAAAAAGATTTACAAAGAGCCATGAAAAGATGCCCAACCATTAGTTGCCAAGGAAATGCAAATTAAAACCAAAATGAGATGCCACTACCCACAGGAGAGCTAACATTANCTACCAGGAGAGCTAACATTAAAAAAGATGGCTGCCACCAAATATTGGCAAGGATGTGGTGCAGGCTGGACTCTCATGCATTGTTGGTGAGAATATAATGGCCCAACTGCTTTGAGAAAGGTCTGGCAACTTCCAGTACGGAACACTGTAATCCCCCCATATCTGCAGAGGGTTTGTTCCAAGACCCTCAGGAGACGCCTGAAACCACGGATAGTATTGAACCCCATGTATGTGATGTTTTTCCTATACGTACACACCTACGATAAAGATCAATGAGAAATGAGGCACAGTAAGAGATTAACAACAACCAGTATTAAAATAGAATAATGACAATAGACTGTAATAAAAGTTCTGTGCATGTAGTCTCTCATTGTGCTGTCCTCACCCTTCTTCTTGTGATGATGAGAGAACGTCCGTGTGATGAGACGAAGTGAGGGGAAAGATGTCGGCCTTCTGACCATCTGTCAGGAGGAGGGTCATCTGCTTCTGGTTCCTCTTGACGGCAGGTAACTGAAACCATGGAAAGGAAAACTGTGGATGGGGGCCGGGGGGGGTTCCCGACAACACCAACTCTGTAACACAGAAATCCCCCCGCCAAGGTGGGGGCCTCTTGGGTGGAGAGGCTGAGTCTCCTCAGCTCTGCCGGCCTGCGGGAGGGGGAGGTCGGCTTGCTGGACAGGCTCAGCCCCTGTAGAGAGGGCCTGTAGTCGAGAGACACGTTGAATTCTAGGGTGAAGTCTAAGGAATGCTTTGTAGAGGCACGTCTAAGCCTCATTCTACAATCGGCTTGATTGTAAGAACGTGGAGGAGATGGAATCTCTCTTTGCTTCTTGGGCTTGTTCCTGACTTGAGAGGGGACACGGTGGAATTACTCATTGACACAAACCCTCCACCCCCTCCCAAACCTCTTTGCTGAGCAGCGTTCTCAGCCCATGGTAAGCACATGATGATCCCAACCTGGGAGATGATCCCAACCTGGGAGATGATCACTGTTAGCCTCCTGCTGAGATCACCATTCCTTGCATGCCTTCTAGATGGCTCACCAGGACTTCTTGCTCCAAGCTCCAAATTCCAGACTGGGGACAATGTCTTTCTGCAGGTGGGCAATTGGCCCCAGAAATGCCCTCACCTGATGCCCAGACCGGGGCTCTACACCCAAGTGTGGCCTGACCTTTACACATTCAACAGCAAGTCAAACAACCGCTCCAACTCTTTTCATGGTTTTTCTGGGCCACCAAAATTTCCAAACTATTTTGGGGAGTAGAATAAGGTACCAACTTCTCATTTTTCTACTAAGGATACATGTTTTTATCCATCCTCTATCATCATCATTCATTTTTAAAAAAATAGATTGTATCTTTCATTTTCATAGATTGTATCTTTCAGAGCAGTTTTAGGCTCCCAGGAAAATTGAGCTGAAAGTACAGAGAATTCTCACACACACCCCCGTCACCGCAC
>NW_023179498.1:0-1276 GCF_002007445.2 Ailuropoda melanoleuca
TGTCCACCCAGACTCTAACCAGTTTCCAACGTCTACCCCTTTTGAATGGGAGGGAGATAGATAGATAGATATCTTTATATATATATATATGTATGTATATATATAAAGAAGAAATTACTACTGAGTTTGTGTTGTATCTTAGGCATTTTCAAACATATGAACTCATTTAATTCAACAACTTGAGGAGATAGGCATTGCTGGATTGTAAGCTACATGGTATCTGTCTCGATCACTGCTCTGTTCCCAGTGCCTGGCACAGAGTAGTACAAAATAAGTGTTTTGAAATGACTGGACGGATATTTTATGGAAGGGGAAATTGAGGTTCAGAATGGTTAAGTGATTTACCCAACCTGACCCATGGCTGATGGGATGGAAATAAAGGTCTTCTGGCTTCAAATTTAGTGTTTTTTCCTAATAAATTCTACAATTAAAATCTAGCATTCTAAAATGGCCAGGTATTTGGCAGTCCTGAATGACTTCATTTTTTGTGGTCATTTCAGAAAAAGTGGGAGAGTTTACTCATTTTTTTTTAAGAATTTATTTATTTGGGAGAGTGAGTGCAGAGCATGAGAGAGAGAGAGAGAGCACACGAGCAAGGGTGGAGTGGCAGAGGGTGAGGGAGAAGCAGACTCCCCACTGAGCAGGGAGCCCAACGTGGGGCTCGATCCCAGGACCCTGAGATCATGACTTGAGCCAAAGGCAGACACTTAATCAACTGAGCCACCCAGGCACCCTGAGTTTACTTGTTTTATATAAAAATACTTCTCAAGTGGAAAAGGCCCCTTCCTATCTATGAAACATAGTATAGAGGCCAGGATAGATCTTTACTATCTGAGAAGCTAACTGAACATAAATTTCTGGAGTTCTCTGCTGATATGCAAAAGATAAGTGCTTTACTTTCATGAGAAGTCTGTGGGGGAAAGTGATGCTGTTGGTTGGAAAGCATAATGGAAATGCTGATGGGATGTGCTACCAGTGATCCAGGACCTACAGATTGCCTTCATTTGTGCATTCATTCATTTATATTGATTCTTTGTCTAGTAAACTTTACAGAGTAGTTCAAATGATCTAGCCCTGTGTTAGACATTGGGGAATGTGGAAGTAGAAAAGACATTCTCCCTACCACCATATTGCTTAGAGCATAGTAGAGAAGAGAGATATGTGACTAAGTAATAACAATATAACATANGCATACAGGTTATACAGAAAAGAAGTCTGTGTAAAGAAAGTGCTAAGTAAGCAGAGAAGAGAGAGCTAGTACTTATTTTTTTTTTTT
>NW_023179499.1:0-165 GCF_002007445.2 Ailuropoda melanoleuca
CCTGTTGCCTTCTTTTTAACCTACAGCATGGCAACAAGCACAACTGTTAAAGGCATATCCTCTGTACTTTTTTTTTTTTTAAGATTTTATTTTTCGACAGAGATAGAGACATCCAGCGAGAGAGGGAACACAAGCAGGGGGAGTGGGAGAGGAAGAAGCAGGCTC
>NW_023179499.1:461-2064 GCF_002007445.2 Ailuropoda melanoleuca
AAGGGCTGGCAAGACCTACACATTTTTCCCTTTCTCTCCTATGGGATCTAGTTAAGAAAGGGGTTAAAACCCATAAAGGGATAATTTTTAAGTTGCTGAGCAAGGTCTCTCAGGACTTTATGTTGGCAGTCAGTTTGGCAATGTCTACCAAATTTTAACAAAATTTTTGAATGCATATATTCTTTGGCTAAGTAACTCCACTGAAAGGATTTATCTTACTGATAGACTCATGTATGAGCAAAACACCTACCATAAGAGGATATTACAGTATATCTGTAAAAGGGAAGGCCTTGCAGCCATTAGAAAGAATAGGGTAAATTCATAAATGCTGATATAGAACTACCTCTAAGATAAACTTCTAGTGAAAAAAGTAACAGCAAGAGCAGTATGTATAGTACACTACCACTAAAAGGAAAAATATATATGTACACACATACAAACACACACATATTATAGAACAGCTCTAGAAAAATACACTTAAAAATGACAAAACATTCTTGCTCTAGAAAGTTAAAATAGGATTCAGAGAGAATAATGTCTTACCTATACTACTTGTAGTGTTTAAGTTCTTTTAAATGTGCTTATTGCTTTAAAAAAAAAAAGAGAGAATCTATAAAATAATTTTTTCACCAGAAAAGCATTATACATACATCTTTATTGGCCAAAACAATATCCAGTGTTGACTTGGCCACCATGGGAGAGTGTCTGCCATTACGTGGATTTACATAATTGTAGAGATCTTCCATCACATCTAAAAAATGTTTTAAATAAATAAATGTCAAAATCACTTAACAACCAATCCAATCCCCCGGTAATAGTCTAAACCCCTTTTTTTCATGCCAACCTACCTCACTGCCTAGCACAGAAAGTGCTCAATAACCATATACATGTTGAATAAATACATAAAAATGCCTAAGTTACGGAAACAATTTTCCAGAGCAAACACAGGCTCTTGTAATTTGAAAGAGATCCCCTGGTGACTCTGATGACCAAACCATTGAAAATTATTGGTTGAAAATAAAAACAGAAATTATTATCTCCTCTCAAATGTTTTTTTTTATCCCAACAGAATAGAAACTCAACTTTAAATTCATAATCTATCATCCCAAGCATTTCATTTCTATAAACACAGTTAATAAACCCCGTCTTTTTGCTTTTCTTCAAGACATCAGATTGTGGCCCTCTGCATTTACATATAAAACATATATGCACACACAATGCTGGCATTTTGATTGGGATTGTCTTGACTCTACAGATCAATTTTGGGATAATTAATAAAAGTACAATAAATCTAATGAAGAGGGTGATATAATGTTTGAGCCCTACATAAAGATCTGGAATTGACAGCCAAAAGATTTCTAATCTCAGTCTACCAGTTGACTTTTCATATATCACTTGTTACATACGGAACAAATTATTTNTATACGGAACAAATTATTTAACCTTCCTTTGCCCATATTTCCTGAGCTGTAAAATGGGAGTGACTGAATGAAGCGTTTGCTAATGGTGACAAATTGCTCAACCCAGAACTCACCAATAAATATTATTCATTTTTCCAACCACACCACCATCAACCACCTAAAGATAGGCTTTAAAAAAGGGG
>NW_023179500.1:0-5413 GCF_002007445.2 Ailuropoda melanoleuca
TATATATATATATATATATATATCCATTTTCTTTTTTAATTTTCTCCACATCCTCGCCAATATCTGTTGTTTCCTGTGTTGTTGATTTTCGCCATTCTGACTGGCATGAGGTGATATCTCATTGTGGTTTTGATTTTTATTTCCTGATGATGGGTGATGTTAAGCAAGAAAACTCAGAGGCAACATTTACTGTGAGTAGACTATCAATCTCTACCTCAAGGGAGGTAGAGAAATATTTAGCAGCAGAACAAGAGACAAAGAGAAAGTTACTAAAACAGAAGAAAGATAGAAAAGAGCATGATTAAGGGACAAAGCAAAGAGAGAAAGTCATGGGAAAACAATGGATATACCCAAGACAATGAAATCTGGGGGAAAGGGGTAAGGACTGCAAAGAGATGGAAGCAGACAGGAGTAAAAAGAAATGGGTAAAGGAAGTGAAAGTACAGTGAGGGCTCAACAGGAGAGAAAAAAAGACAAAGACTGTGAAATGGGAGTCAGGGAATCAAAGGAGTAAATACACACACATATACAAAGGAGTTTTATTCACAGGAGATATGGCTACAGAAATGAGAGATGAGAATGAGCAGAAAGGGAGGTAGAAAGAAAAAGAATGACTTTCACATTCTTGGAAAGAATAGCTTTTGTAAGACCTTATACTTAACAGGAACACTGATCTTTACACTCCTTTACGCTCATCTGGTGGCAAGGCATACCTGACTACCCTGTGTGTCCGCACTGGAGGGACAGCATATCATAGCTATTAAGAGCACAGAGTCTGGAGCCCTATTATTATGTCCTGAAACCCTGCTTCACTACATCCTATTTCTAGGACTTCGGGCAATATGCTTTATTACTCCATGCCTCCATTTCCTTATGTGTTAAATGAATATAATAACAGTACTTCCAGTACAAATATGGTGACAAAACGGTACCTGGAATCTAACAAGCTCTTTGTAAGCTTCAGAAGAAAAAAAGGAAGGGGTGTTTTTGATCATGAAGGAGGGAAACTGGAGCATGTTATACTTTGCAACAGTATTGAAAACATTAGCTCAGCTCTGCATGCTCCTCCAATGTGCTGAGAACCACAAGATTGCATTTAGAGATGGAGGGAGGAACTGAAAGGGGACCCTTCAATATTCTTACTAAAAAATCTGGTAAGGTTCTGTTTCAGGTCATGGGTGATATATAATTGCTTATTACATTGCCCAGAATTCCCAAGACGGAGAAAGTGAGTATCAGTGAGCGATGGAACCAGAAAGCAGTTGAGAGACACTACAGAGACTGGGAGATGTAAAGAGACACAGATTCAAACAGTCATTTTGAAGAGTCGCAGAAACAGTGTCAGAGAGACAAGGCAGAGAGCTTGAGAAAGAGAACATGACGGGGACTAATGGACGTGGCCCAGGAGTAGTGAGAAAGGATGGTGCTGGAGGCAGGGACTTCTGGTAGGAATTCCTACGTGAGGTAGGTAGGTATTCCTAGAACACTGGTAGATATTCCTAGAATCCAGCATGGGAGAAGACAGACTGCTTAATGGAACTCACGTCCATCTTTCATTCTCCATCTCCTCCAGGAGTGAGTGAAACATGAGTTCAAAAAATAGCACAAAAAGTCATAAAGAGACTCCTCATAGCCAGTGGAAATAACTGCTCTTCCTCAGTAGACNTTCTGCCTCAGTAGACACAGAGTAACCTTAGATTTTCTGTGATGCATGAGAGAGGAGCATAGATTAAGCAGTGGGGCAAGGTAGACGGGACAAGGTTTTACAGGTGAAGATGGAGAAAAGAAGGTTGAGAGTTGATATCAGCAGACCCTAATTAATAGAGGACTGTTGTTTGGCAATTATGACAGAAAACCCTCTGAGTGGGGGTGGAGTTGTTTGCGCTTGGTCAGGATAGAACATGGGAGGTGAACAGATGAGCAGCTTTCTCGGTGCTATGGAGTCCCAGGAAAAGATTTCAGATTAGAGTGGGTCAAAGGCATGTCAGTCCCTTGGGGAACAGGATGAGAACATATGGATCAGGAATTGCTGGACTTGGGAACTAGAGAAATGTATTTATACTTTGTCCTGGAGGACCTGGTTCCATGTTCCTTCTAACCTTTCAGTTATTACGTGGGACAAGGCACATTTTAGAACAGAAGGATGTTAAACTTGAACCCTCAGGTTCCAACCCCTGAATTAAATATTCAGTTTTCTCTACCAGGAAAAAAATACACACACATCAGTGCAGGCAGCTGAAAAGTTAAAAGAAAAGTCAAAATCTTTGCAGGGAAGTTCTCACCCTGGTCTGGGCAAATACAAGAGATAGATTTTAAGAGGTTGGAGATTTAGGCATTGTTGAGAAGGAGAAGGGTAAGATCCTGGTATTTTCTGCAGATTTTTGAAGAAGAGATAATTTGACAAATGATAAGTAAGGTTAGAATTTAGTAATTATAAACATCTAATAATATTGTTCTTTATACTATACTTTTCCTTGCATATATACACATACAGCATCTGGGCAGATGGAAAAGTTTATAGATCAAACCAAAAAAAGCATCAAAAGAGATTTTATTTAATATTTATTAATTGATGGAAAACAGAATGCTTTTCATGTTTGGAAGGAAGAGATAAACAAAAGAAAAGATTTGTTTAATTTACTACCTAAAATTGAATTCTAAAGCAAAATGACCAGAGTAAGAAAATTATAAGAACTATTAAAAATGGGTTGTTTTGATTAAATCATCAATTTTGTATAATTTAGTAAACAAATATAATTGACATATAAAAAGCCTAAGGAGACAATTCACAGAAGAATTCAAATAAATAATCATTTATGTGAAAGAATGATCTAACCAGTAAACAAATGAGAATAGCTTTTTTTTTTTGAGGGAAAAGGGGCTAAAAATAACATTTAGTTATTAGAGATAATTTCATACATAATTGAGACATGAGCTGATGGTAGAAAGACTCGTGAATTTCTGGCTGGCTATTCTACTTGTCCGTTGTATGACCTTGGACAAATAACTAGACACCTCTGCATTTGAGTTACTTTGTTTTTATATGGTTACTACAATAACTAAATAAGATAAGGTATATATACTTAACAGAGGGACTGGTGCCATATTATTCAAGAAGNTTATTATTCAAGAAATGATAGTTTAATTATTTTTAAATTTGTATTGGGCAATATGTATCAGTATATATATCATTATATATTAAATGTTATATTATTTGTTTCAGTGTACCCCTTTCTGAAAATTGATGCTGAGAAAAACCTTAAGATATGATAAAAAATTGATTTACATGAAGATATGCATATGATTTAGGTACAAAAATAGTGGCCTGGAAAATTAGTAAAGAATATAGAGATACCACATTATATAAAATGAAAAAAGAATACAATAATATTTATACAATGTGATCAACAAGTACATAGACTAATAAACATACATTGGTAAATAATATAGACGTCAAAATAATGAACATAAAGCAGCATGTCCTCTATGATCGTCTATTTCAATTGAGTAAAGTCTTGGAATATCAAAGAACTTATATTTTGTATACACAATTCAAATTTATCCGAGAGTAATAAAAAATTCATTTGGGGATTGGTATATATTTGTCTAAGTCAGTTGGATAACAAACAGAAAAGTGTAACAAATTATCATCACCAAGTATTGAGAAAGATAAATAAAATTCAGAGGCAAAAGTTCTGATTTAATATTTAATCCCACAATTATTAATATTAAATAAAAGACAAGTATATAAGAAGGTCTACTGGTGTGTGCTTTGGAATCACATATGCAGGACTACTCAGGTTCCTGGAAAAACAAATAAATGAATTAGAAATTAGAAATCATTTGATATGTAGATAAAATAACTAATCAATTAAGTCATTTAACTGAGACATAGGTTCATATATATGAACAACTTTTTTTAAACTGAAAAGCATTATGAAGTAAAGAACGGTAAAGAAATAAAAGTGTCATATATCATTATTCTTATTGGTAAATAAATATGCCACAAATATTTTGTCCTTTGCTGCTAGGTTTTAATGAATGCACACATATATTTAAAGAGGTTTCAGAGGTTCATTTGTGACCTATTCCCTGAATTTTCTTTCCTCTTGATGATTTAACAAATCAGTCACAGATTCTGCTGCAGCTGGATCTTCATGCTTTGTAGAACTTTGAAAAGCTAAAATGTATCAAAAATGTCAAAATTATACATCATGACCTTTTCCTTTCTCATCGTGTTGCCTTTTCATAGGAAATGCATGTTAATTTTTAGAAAAACAGAAAAATATATTAAAACAATGAGATTAGGATATTAAGGGTACCCTTGAAGAATGAAAACGAGATTGAGAAACGATCCACAGGCTAATTTGAAGGAGATCAATGCATCTTCCTTATTTTCACTTAGATTTTGTTGTATTAATGTATGCAATTTATCTAAAGGTTTACATTTCTCTATTTTGCATGTGCATTAAGTTTTTCAAGGCTGTGATGTACACCTGATCGCATCCCAGCAAAGATCACACATCCCTGTATACAGCTGCGACCAGATTGCGTGTTTTATGAACTGTCCCTGAAGTGATAATTCAGCTGCCTGCGTTGCCTTTCTTCATACTTGCATTTGTGTAAGTCATTTGAAGAACTAAAGATTGATGTCACATGAATATGGTAGGATTTGCTCACCAGTCTGAATAACCTGTGACTTTCTCAGCATCTCTCCCACGCAAAGGGCATCTGAAGCACCACCATGGTGGTCTGGAATAACAGTGGTGCTATGGAACCCATCTTTCTCTTAGGGGGTTTCCATGGGCTGTCGTCCGTTCATGCTTGGCTCTCAATTCCATTTTGTCTTGCATACCTAGTGGCGTTTATAGGCAACATCACCATCCTCTCTGTTATCTGGAATGAGTCTTCACTCCACCAGCCCATGTATTATTTGCTGTCCATCCTGGCAGTAACTGACCTGGGCATGTCCATGTCTATGCTCCCCACAATATTGGCCGTGTTATGGTGGGAAGCCCAGTAAATCAAAGTAGGAGCTTGTTTTGCTCAGCTTTTCTTCATCCACACCTTCACGTTCTCGGAGTCTTCAGTGCTGCTGGCATGGCCTGTGACCGATTCGTTGCTATATGTTGTCCACTGCACTACTCAAGCATCCTCACCAGTGATGTGATTGGTAAGATTGGCTTGGGCTGCTTGCTGCGAAGTGCAGGTGTCGTGATGCCCATGCCCATATTATTAAGGCGCTATCATTATTGCCATGCCAATGTCCTCAGCCACCCCTTTTGCCTGCATCAGGATATTCTGAAATTAACCTGCTCTGATGCCAGTGTCAACAACATCTATGGATTGTGTGTGGTCATTATCACACTGGGCACAGACTCAGTCCTCATCCTCCTCTCCTATGTCCTAATTC
>NW_023179501.1:0-1309 GCF_002007445.2 Ailuropoda melanoleuca
GTGAAGTGCTAAGTTTGTGGACAAGTCTTCCTTTTGAAGTAACTTTCTTAAAACAAATAACTTTCTTAAAATGTCATGCATGTGAGAAATAGATTCAGAAACTGAAGTCTCTCATATTCAATGATTAATTATGGTGGTATCTGATATGACACATTATGGCTTATTGATTTGTAGTAATTAGAAGTCCTTTCTACCTATGTATAAATAATACTTTGGGCTAAAACAAGAAATTGTGTTTAGAAGCTTATATATAAAAGAAAAGAAAGAATTAACTTATTATTTTTCTTGTTATGATGATGATGCAAGAACATGACAGATTTTCCCATCTTATGCTCTTGTGAAGTTCATTTATCCACCCATCCAACACTCATTGAAGACCACTAAATTGCCAGTTAGTAGGGATACAAAGATAACCAAGACACAGTCCCTGCCTCACAGACAAGGTAGAGAGAGGAATATGAGTAAGTTGCAAAAGGTTAGATACAGTACAATATCCTTTAAAAAAAANTTTAAAAAAAAGTTTGAAAATATGCAAACCATATTATATATACTTTTAAGTATACATATATATGTAATCATATATATGTAGTATAAATACAAAACACATAAGAAAATGATAATTAAATTAAGTAGAGCAGTTAACTCTAGGAGGATGAGCTGGAAGGATGAGGGGAATAAAATCAGGCAGGAATACAAATGTAGCTTCAATTTTATCCATGGTAGTTTATTTCCTTAAAAAAGAAAAAAATCTGAAACAAATATTGCAAAGCACCAACATCTGACAAAGCTGAGTGGTAAGACACATGGGTACATTTGTTATATTATCTCTATTCTTTTCTGTATGCTTGAAATATTCAGATTTTTAAAAAACTATATACAAAATGCAGTTCAATTTACTGGAATTTTAAATCAGAAGTTTCAGAATATGTTCAAGTTGTGTAATAAGCAACACAAAATTAAGAACCAACTCTAGGTATGAACGAGAAAAATAACCCATCTGAATACTGTACATCATCTTTAGACGAAGTGTTACACATACCTGTGAGTGCTAAATAAGAAGCAATGAATCGCTTTTCCAGTGCATCTCTAACACTCTGAATTGCACCAAAAATTGGAGGTATAATCATAATCAGGTTACTCACTGTATTCTCTATAGGAGAAGAACACAAGAAAATAACTATATTAGTCAATACCACTTTAAATAAAAATACATGAACTTTGACCCTTAATAAAAATTCAATAGGTGACTTCTGAGAAAGATGGTGGAAACATATTTACAAGGTGCTAAAGGAAAATAATTCTCTACTCA
>NW_023179502.1:0-5175 GCF_002007445.2 Ailuropoda melanoleuca
AAAAAAAAAAAGATTAAAGTCTGTTGATTTCATGGGTTGGAGGGAGGGAGGCAGTTTGGGGAGTGACTGCTGATAGGTACAAGGATTTTTTTTGGTGGGGTGATGAAATATTCTGGAATGAGATAGTGATGATGATTTTATCACTTTGTGAATACTACACATCCCTTAATTATCTGTTCTAAAAGCATAGATATTTTGGTGTGTGAATTGTATCTCAATTTTTGAAAAGATTATTAATTCCAAATTTGTAGTCGTTATGTGCGTATCTTATATTGGTCTTTTATAGTCGGAACAGTGGCTTAGCTTCTAGTTCTTGCATGTGCTGTTAAGGCTTCTGTGTCTTACATTTCACCTGCTGCTGCTTGATTAATCTTCCTGAAGCACTTACTTCCTCCTTATAAAAACTTCCAGTGAATGCTCATTGCTTTTATACAAGTCTGTGTGTACAGCTGGGCAGACTGTGTACTGCACAACTCTTAGGTGTGCCTTTCTCATGCTGATCTTTGGGATGGATTCAGACTCATTATCTGCATCTTAGTGCCAGCCTTCCCTTGATCTACCTCATTCTTCATAGGCTCACTCTTCACTTACTTATTCTTTTTATTTGTTTACTGGTTCCTTTGTTGGTTCATTCTTTCATTAACTCATCCATTCATTCAGTGAACTGTATTATTTATCTTAAAATTGCCACTGGTTGTCATGTTCATTCTGCCCGATCTGTAGAGGAGCTCGTGTTCTTCATCCCAGCCTTCTTCCCATCTTTTCTAAAACTTCACCCCCCAGAAGTCTGAAGGCCCTGCTTACGTCCCTACTTCCCTCCTTTCTTGTGCCACTTTTTTTTTCCCATTGCAATGCCACTGTTTCCAAAAATAACACAAGAAGATTCCATCCCAAAGAGAAATGGANATCCCTACTTCCCTCCTTTCTTGTGCCACTTTTTTTTTTCCCATTGCAATGCCACTGTTTCCAAAAATAACACAAGAAGATTCCATCCCAAAGAGAAATGGAGGCCACGAGATATTCATTCTTCTCCACTGTCTCTGGGCTCCTCCTGAAGCCTGCAGTGTATGTCTTTCTTTCAACTTTCAGTCTGATCATGAGGCACCTATGCTTTTGGAATTGATGATGGATATCAGACTGAAACCTGAGGATCTGCTCCTCACCGGATGGCTAGTTTTTATACTCTTGCAGGTTGGTAACCACAAATCAAGAAGATCTGCATATTTATCAGAGTTGGCCTGAGCTCTGAGCTTTAAGCTTCTGTTTATGGATGTGAACTCCATCCAGTTTGTTGAACTGTGCTGAGGTGGTAGTTTGGGAACATGTGCAACTCCTGACGTATTTGAGAGGATTTCAGGGTATGAATGATCAAGAAACCAGGATCTGTGACTTTGCTCTAATGCTCCGAAGTGCTGTTCTCAGTGGGCACTTCCAGACTTGAGAACCCTCTTCTTTTCTCCTTCTGTTTGCATAAGTGAACAGAGGACGGTTTGGGAAAGCTGTACACCTAATAATGCATTTTATAATCCTAGAGGCCTTTAAGAAACTGGCTTTGACTGACAAATAGCCCGCTTGGAGTTTGAACTAGGTGACCCTTAGAAATTCCTTCTGTTTGTATGGTCTTATATGCTTCTCTTTTATTTAAAATTTCATTTTGGCTTCAACATGCAAAGAATTTCAGCTCTGTATTCTTATTCCATGTGTATATCTATGTATCTATATCTCTATACAGATAATATTTGGTGACAGTTGCCACATTGGTTTTAATTAAGAAGCTTGAGGAGGATTGATTTTGGAATCACTTCTTGTCTCTGTATTTTAAGCAAGTTTATGTTCTTTGCCCAATTACTCCTATGTTTATTAGCATTGATTTGTTATGAAATGACTCAAGGAATGCGACTGGAAATGATAGTTCTCTGGAACATTTTACCACGTGTCCCTAAGATGGCTTATTTTATTTATGACTCTCCATCATTTCTAGAGCGTACTAAAGCTGCCAGATTGGGATCGCTTTCGATAGTCCAAATGACAGGGTTTAATCAGGTCATACAATATTCATAAATCAAAAACTATTAGAATTAATATGTTTGACACTAGATACGGAAGAGTGGATGAGACAAAGGGCCCTGCTGTCAGCAGCATACAGAGGAGCAGCGGAGACAGACATAGTTCTGCAGGTTTGGACTGAAAAGCCTTCAGGTAGATGACCAAACCATTGTAGCCCATCATCGTATCAAAGCAGAAGATTTACCTTTTCAGTTTGTATGAGTGTATTAGCGTTTTAAATAACAGTAATTTTCATGCACTAAAAATACTGCTGTAGTTTGAAGTCCGAGAAGCCCTTTTCCATCTCTAGCTCCCGTTGCCTACATCAGCATTAACCAAGGGACCAAATAGCAGCGCCTCTGGCCTATGTGCCCATTGTCTTTTGTGGTTTGACTGAACATTTTCTAGGGGACGTAATTTTTAGATTGACCTGACGTACAAATATGCATCCCTTAAAAGTGGCTGTTATTTCGTGCTTGAGTGGAAATGAAAAATGAGTCATCAAAAGGAGTGGGGGAAAAAAGGAATATTTGGTAAACTGATTTCAGTTACATAGAGGCCTGGAAGTAAATAGAAAACTCCATCGTTACTTAAGCCCTCTAAAAGTTAGAGGGTACTCTGTCCCCTTTTCCTCATGCTACTTCCAGGTAAATAATATAATGGCCATTTGGGAAAAAGCCAGTGGTTCTTAACTTTTTTGGTTTATAGATTCTTTTGAGAAACTATGAAAAACTAAGCACATGTGCACACACATACAGAATTTGCATTTAATTTCAAAGGTTCGTGGATCCTGAAGCATATTAGTGGACCTGCTTGGGGCATATAAATAGTGTGTTGTATAATTTAAATTTCACCTACAAAATTTATAAATTATTTAGATTGTCTATAAATTATATATGTCATCTAGCTGAGGTGAATACATATATTTTATATGAAAAGCCCCAATTTAGAGGATGTCTTAATGGAGTTCAGCTTGGAATATACCTTTGGACTATTTCTAAGAGAAAGTATTTTCAAGTAAAGGCTATTCCTCTTGAACTGTCAGTCGTATGTCACTTCTAGAAGGGAAGGTAAGAAAATAAAAACATTTTTCTTAATGTAATACAGCAAGTGACAAAGTGAGCTGACGTGCTTATGAAGCCAGGTAGGAGATGTGGTTTGTAAAGGAAGATTAAAATGTCATTTTATCTGAAGGCTTACTAGTCATTTCCCCAGGGCCATCTTTGCCTGTATATGGAAATGGGTTCTTTGGTCCAAATATCATGCATTTTAAAAAAGCTGATCAGAAAAATAATATGTTCTTTTTAAGTACTGTTAGTCTATAGATGGCAATGGTTTAATTATAGAGTTTAAAATGAAAACTTAGGGTACAATTTTAATTTTAGTAATGATAGCTACAGCAGTGTCATTTGTTAATAACTTCACTGTGGCTGTAATTAGAATAGCGAAACATTTTCACTAATTATTTTGGCAACAGTTGAGTTCATTGCTCTCTCTCTTTCTCTTTGCTGTTTTTAAAAAAAATACGTTCATGAAAGAGAACGTGCTCCTGATAAAGGCACAGCCCTCACTGCATTACTAGTTGCCAAGAGTGATGATGTGAATCAAGAATCATGGGTTTAGGTGAGGTAGGCTCTTGTATCAGATGGGCCTCTTAGGCTGTTCTTTTCATATAAATTCTCAACTACAGAAAACAAAATTAAAAACTACTGAAGGGACAGTGAGATATTATCATTAGATAGCAAGTTTAATAACGTTCAGGCCTTTTGAAAAGTGTTTGTTTATTCATTTATTAAAAAAAAAAGCCTTTCTGGCTTCTCCATTTAGTAAAGTATGGAGATTCGCTCTGGAAAACATTCTCATTCTTTTCTGACTTGGTGAGAATTGGGACAGTTGCCCTTTTTAAGAACCAAGAACCCAGGGGTAGAATGCTCATGATATCCTGCTTTTTCCTCAGTCATGCCATATGAGTTGATTTACATGACATACTTGGGAAAGTTACCTTTTTTGCATTAAATCAAATGTTCAAATTACAAACTGTTGAGTTTTGAGAGTCCTTTATATATACTGGATACTAGTTCTTTGTCAGATATGTGGTTTACAAGTGGTGTGTTCTAGTCTGTAATTTGTCTTTTCATCCTCTTAGCTGGTCTTATGCAGATCAAAGACTTTAAATTTTGATGAAGTTTAGTTTATCAGTCTGTTCATTTTCTGGATAGTGCTTTTGGTGTTGAGTCTAAGAGCTCTTTGCCTAGTCGTAGAGCTCAGGATTTTATCATTATTTCTGGACTCTCTATTCTGTTTCATTGGACTGTGTGTCTATCCCTCTGTCAATACTGTGCAGTCTTGATCACTATTGCTTATGTAAGGTCTTAAATTCAGGTTGGCTGATACCGCTCCCTTTACTCTTTTTCACAATTGTTTTAGCTACTCTGGTTCCTTTGTATTTTCAAATAAATTTTAGAATAATCATGTATATATCTACAAATGTTGCTGGGATTTTGATGTAATTATATTACACTTGTATATTAATTTGGGAAGAATTTACATTTTTACTGTGTGGAGTCTTCCAATCCATGAATATGACATGTTGATCTATTTATTTAGACCTTCTGTGTTTTCTTTCATCAGCATTGTGTTGTTTCCGATATATGAGTTCCATACATGTTTTGTCGGATTTATAATGACATATTTCATTTTTTTGGACAATTATAAATGGTATTGAATTTTTGCTTTTCGGTTTCCATGTGTTTGTAGTATGTATGTGCTTGTGTGCATATGCTTACACACAAACACACACACAAGTTTGGTATGTTTATCTTGTATCCTGAAAAACCCATGGTGATGACATGTTTAAGTGCAGGTGCTCAAAGCTGTGTGATTTGACTCAAAGCTTTGCCTTTTCCCCTTTTTATGGATTGATTGGTTGATTGCATGATTCATTTATTATTTGATTCAGCAAACATTCACTGTGAAACCATCATGTACACAGCTCTTTGTTAGGAATGTCTGGTCCTCTAAAGGTCAACAGATTGGATCTTTGATCTTACACAGTAGGAGGAAAGAGCACAATGCAGAGAACCACTTGTAATACTAATCATGATAAAATAAGCATCATTCTAGAAATAA
>NW_023179503.1:0-631 GCF_002007445.2 Ailuropoda melanoleuca
CAAAGACTGTGTTCCATTGTCTGCAAGAGATCTGAAATCCTTTTGTTAAGCGTGCCCGTCAAAGTGGACTCATCTAAGTTAAAGCTTTCTCAGCATGCCCTTTCCCTACAAGCATGTGAATAAGTTGGTAGGAGTCAGAATAACCAGGTTCGTAAGTTTGAGTGATCAAGGTAAGTTCTTTACAAAGCCTAGGAGGTCTTCACCGGCGTTGGGAAATTCCTTCGTAATAGATGCAATTCAGCCTGAGTGCAAGGGCTCCAAGAGACGAGGGAGTTCCTAAACCTCCTTCATTAGCTTTTACCTTACAGGTACTTGAATGTCCAGGGACATGGGGGGAACTTCAGGGTTGTTGGTGTAGTTTGAAAGTTCAGCTAAGCTGGGCTAGAGAGGTGGAGCAGGGAGAAGAGGGTGGAGGAGACGGAGTAGTGGCAGTGGTGACAACGTTAGTGCAGCTGCTCAGGAAAGCTTTCTACTTTGCAAAGTCTCTGAGAAGGTCAGTGTTGGCTGCAGAAAGCCTGCGGTGATCTTCTTGTAAGGAGCTGTCAGCAAACCCGCGTGGAGTTCTCTCCTTGGTGAGTTACAGACCCTGCACCAGGTGAGTTGTGCACTAAGAAAACTTCATTTGCAGCGA
>NW_023179503.1:6123-11312 GCF_002007445.2 Ailuropoda melanoleuca
GTCCCTTGAAATCTTAATCACAAGCACTCAGTTATGTTTTGGGAGAATAATTCCTTTGATGCACATATTTTATACTATAATTTAAGATGCCAGTTTGTTTAAGCAATCGCATTCCTAATATTATCAATCGAAGCATCACAAGGAACTCTTACCAAGGTACCATATCCAGTTAGCCTTCTTAAATCACTCAGTTTAACTTCCTTATGGATTACATTTCCAAAGAAAGGTCATTTTCATAAAGAACGAGGGTACAAGCCTGCATAGCACCGTCAGGCACCTGGTAAACTGCCCTAACTGCAGAATTCATTCTTGTGGAGACTGAAGTGAAGGTTTCCACTGCTTCCTCAGGCTCCCTGAGTATCTGTTTTCTCCATTGACTGAAGGTCTCCCAGCAAGAAAATGGTTCTGACAGTGAAGGGTGGAGTGGTGAGGTTGGGCTTAGTGAGGCCAGTGAGTCCTGAGTTGCAAGAAAGTGACCAGGATGGGGATCCATAGAGGAAGTAGAGGACATCACAGACAGCGGAGTTGTACCCCAATTAGAAGGCAGCATTTTAATTCAAAATGGTGGCACAGCTGCTGGAGCTGTTGGAAGAGTATCCATGGCTGCAATGAGTATGGTATCCAGGGGTGAGCAATAGGCAAATCCCTTTGGCCAGCAGGCGGCCTGCGGCACTGACCTACTTAGGGATATTGATAGGGTGAAAGATGCCCAGCAGACACTTTCCTTTGAAATATAGTATCCTATAAATGTATAATTCTTTCTTGTTCTTGCCACTCAGGGAAATCTATAGTTATGATGGGCATTATTGTCAATATTGCCCCAAGCATAATTTTCCTGCATCATGCTAGGCTAAATATTAGGCATCTACTGTTGATAAAATAAAAGATGGTGTTCTTCATGTCTGAAACTTTTATAGAGGCATCATATTATTTTCTTTAATTTGATGGGCCCTATGGTGTCTATTGTTGCTATATATTTTTTAATAACCAGTGGGTGATCAATTATAAACTCTAAGCTTTTCAACCCCAGATTTCATGTCCATCCAGAATTGGATATAAAACTGCCTAGCTGATTTTCTGACTTTGTTGCCCCATAGACACGACATTAAAAAAGTTCTAACCCTAAAATTTTGGTCCTCTTCTTCCTTGCCTTGGACATGCACCAGACTTTCCATGTGAATGGATTGTACCTCTGTTCACCTACTGATCCTGTTCCAACCTTTAGAAGAGTTTCCTCATTTTGTCTCTCCCTTTCAGACTTCCATCTCACTCCCCTTCTCCTCCTCCCAGGCCTCTGTCCTTTGTTGTTTGGTCCTCTTCAAGGGGTGTTTTGCAGAGTCCAGGTTTTCAATTTTGATGACTTCGAATGTCTGTTTCTTTTCATGGATCATGTGTCTGGTGTTAGCTCTTAGAATCTCTTTGCCTGGCTCTAGATCCTCAATTTTTCCTCTTGGAATCCTCCCTGCATCCCGCTAAAGTGGGTTCTAGTTTCATTTTTCACGGATGCGTGTGATCCATTTCAAGTTCACTTTTGTATGAGGTGTGGGTATTTAAGTAAAGGATTTTTGTTTCTTTGTCTGTGTGCCTGCCTGCCTCCCTGCCTGCTGGTGTGTTTTGCCTGTGGATGTCTGCTTACTGTCCTCCAATTTGATGGAGAAGCGGGCCATCTTTCTTCCCATGAAAGGCTTTGGCACATTTGCCAAAATTTAGCTGGACTTGGGCAATCTGTTTGGGTATCTGTTCAACTGCACTGGTCAACGTGTCTCTCTGTCTGCCAACATCACAGGATCTCTATCACCTCTAAATGAGCATTAAACCAGGAGTGACTTGATTCCCATTTGTTTTTTGAATTGTTATAGTGATTCTATTAACTTTGCCTGTCCATATACCTGGTTAAAGAGAAATACATGCGCTTGAAAAACAATTGTTAAAACCAAAGGTAGTTCTACATCTTTTTTTTTCTCTCTCTCTTCATTTCATGGAACAGTTCATCATTGACATTTACCTCTTCTCAAACACACACATGTGCGTTTGCACCTACGTTCCCCATACCTGCTTGTTGTCTTTGGACTTCATTGTGGCATATGCAGAGACAGATTTTGTCTAAGCTTTTCCGTGGTCAGTTTATCTCGATTACCCCCTTTCTGTCTCCTGGTCTTTGTTTGCACGCCTCAGAAAGACCTCTGCTTGAAATGATAGGATAAAAACGATTCATCCATGGCCGTTCAATGAGTACTTCCGTGATGTCGGTTTTACAGCCCCTGCCTGCAAAAATTTTTCTAAGTCGTCCTGGGAGCCCAGGGCCTGCTGATGTCTTCCGGGAATTTTCTGCGCACGTCCTGCAGTGGCCAGCCTGGAATTGTGTAGTGTGCCCCCAGCCCAGCAGCTGCCCAGATTTTCCAGGTCTCCCTTGGGCTGCTGGGGTCACGCTGTGCCAGCCGGGAGCTCCCAAGGCAGACGCCCCGAAGTCGCACCAGATGCCTTCCACCTGTCCTAGGCTGAGAGAAGAGCTCCTAAGTGGGCCAGGCAAGATCACGAGTCGGGGTGCAGGCTGTGCGCCCTTACCAGCCTGGGTGATACCGATCTGTCCCCCCTGAAGTACCTGCTGGTTGTCAGGCGCCACCCGGCGGCCGCTTTGGGTATAGTTTCTCTCCTGCGGAGCGCCAGTGAAGTTGGCTGGGATTCGGACCGTGTGCGCAAGGTGGGGAGTCTTGTAGGGCCGCGGGGAGGGTGGAGCAGCTCCCGCCGGTGCCCCTTCTACTGCGGGGACAGCGGGGACCGACAGGGGGCGCTGCAGAGGAATGGAAGAGAATGTCCGGCGCCTAGGCGCCAAGGAGCGCATGGCCCCGGTTGTCAGGCCTTTCGTTTTTGCCCTGCGGCAGTGCTGGGGTCCTGCCTGAGCCTTTACGGGACGCCTGTAGGCGGCGCAATAGGCCTGGCAGCGGGCACGCATGGGGTCCCGGTGGTGAGACTAGATTTTCTCATCAATGTTTCTGAGTCCTGCTGCGGGGGTGGGGACCACCCTGGGCATAAAGGGAGGCCCAGACAGGTCACCGCCAGCCCAGCCAGGGTCAGCCGTGAGGTCTAGTCCTCTGGAGTTATCTCTGTGGATTTTTTCCCCCAAATCTCAACCCTGAGTCAGGACAGGCATGGGCCATCCTGTGAGGGCCAGGGAGAAGAGTCCTCAGTCCCAGCCACGGTCCCTGGCCAGGGGAAGCGCCTCTGCGGAATTGTTTCCAATTTCCAATTCAGAGATGACCAGCAAATGGGTGAACCAGGAAGGGCGGACCTGCCCCCCCCCCCCCCCCCCCCCCGCCCCCNCCTATCTGCCCTGTACCACTCCCCTCTGTTCGATCAGACGACCGCGGGAGCTCAGGGCTGGCGGTGATGGGGTAGGGCTGGGGACCGGTAGCTGGGCCACAGTCTCGGGAGGTCCTGCGGATCCGTATCTAGGCCCTGCCCACCCGACGCAGTAATTTTCTCCCCTGAAATTGGCGTGTTTGGCTGCCAGATAGATGCTGACGCGCTCACCTTTGGTGATTGCCTCCAGAGAAAGTTGGGCCTCTGGGAACCTATAGGGCTCTGAGCTTGACCGCAGTGCCAAGTCCGACTCTGCCCTTACCTGCTTGAGCCGCCTGCCCGGGCCTGTGTGCTGGCTCTTGTCCATCTCCGGTCTCCTGCACCCAGGACAGGGAGGAGGGGGGCAGTGGTGGCAGGAGTCCTCTACCCTGTGCTCTTCACGCCCCTGGCACCGGTGGCAGTCACGACAACCCCACCCTGCAAGACTCCCTGCCGTGTGACAGGTGTCCTCCTCCCTGGGTTGTCCACTGCTGAAGCAGGCCCCTCGGGTTGCTGTCCTCGCTGGTCTCCCCCTCAGGGCCTCTTGTGTATGCACAGACTGATGTGGTGACCTTGCTCTCCTGGGCTGGGCTGAAGCCGCGTCAGGCACGGACAGACATTTATGGTGAGTGGGACCGTGGGACCCTTCTTCTCACTCTGCCCTGGGCCCCTCACCTCTCCTCCCTGCCCACGGGCCCGACCTTGCCCTCCCCTGCGCTGCTGCCTCATGGCATCAGCAGGATGGTTCCCCTGACACAGCGGACATTCTTGTGTNGCCCTCCCCTGCGCTGCCTCATGGCATCAGCAGGATGGGTCCCCTGACACAGCGGACATTCTTGTGTGCCTTTTGGCTTGGGTTGCGTGTAGCCCTCCCCATGGCGGGAGGNCCCGACCTTGCCCTCCCCTGCGCTGCTGCCTCATGGCATCAGCAGGATGGTTCCCCTGACACAGCGGACATTCTTGTGTGCCTTTTGGCTTGGGTTGCGTGTAGCCCTCCCCATGGCGGGAGGGCAGTTGCTCCACCACACTGCTCATGGCCTGGGCGTGTGAGCCTGGCCCTCCATGGTACCCCTGGAGGGCTCCCGGTTGTCCCTCAGTTGCCTGAGGCTGAGTCATGGCGTCGTTTCCCATCCCTGGTGACCCCTCTTGGGCCACCACTGTTGACTGTTGTCACTGTTGTCACCACCGTGACTGCTCAGGATGCCCATGCTCGCCCATGCTGCAGGCCCCCCAAGCCCTGGTGTCTTTGAAGGCATTTTTACAGGCCTGATGGGCATACAAATGGGTGGGGATGATGTGCCCTCAGGGAGAAAGCCTTCTCTAGCAATTCCAGAGGGTGCCTTGGGGTACCGGAACCCTGAGCTGCTCTCCTCCTCCCCAGGCAGTGACCACCATTGTGGCTGCCCTTGTGTATGGGCAGAGCCCCTCTCCTTCATGTAGGGGTCTGCCAGCCCTGCAGTGGGGCCAAGCACTCCTCTTTGCCTACCGCGGCCTACGCCACACCACTCTGAGACAGGGGAGGGTCCTCCCGGGCCAGCAGGGCCTGGCTGTCATCAGGTGTGGGGCCCTACATGGGAGTGCGTGCCAGGGTTGCCCACATCATGTGCCACGGGTGGGGAGCTGTCCCACTGGCACCTTGAGCAGCTCTCTCTACCTGCTCGTGCCCCCGGCTGCAGCTGGCAGTGACACGGACACAGGTAAGGCCACCTCGAGTGTGAGCATTTCCCCTGGGTGTTAACTCCAGAACGGACCAGACAGACAGAGGTTCAGAGAGCCTTCACTGAGGGTCACATGGTGGGTGGGGGGTGTTCTGTAGGGATAGATGTTTCTATGATTTGTCGCCCATAACC
>NW_023179504.1:0-184 GCF_002007445.2 Ailuropoda melanoleuca
GAAAAGGCCCAAAACACTTCTGTCAGAAAAAACACCGTACAGGGACCTACTTAGCACTATCATCACCCTTCATGAATAGGGAAAAGTGAGGGAAATTGGTCGCGGAAGCCTGACGTGAGTGCCCCATAGTGGTCTCTGTGACACCACACAGTCCAGGGAAATATCAACGATCATCATCTCTCGT
>NW_023179504.1:356-605 GCF_002007445.2 Ailuropoda melanoleuca
CTTAGAACCAAGAAACAAAGTGTGAGGGGAAAGCCCTTGAAGTCACGACGGCCTTATGGAAGGTGGAACAGGAATCACGGTGCTCTGGTACCGTGAGTGAAACACGACGAACACAGCACTGAGAAGACTATTCGGCCAAAACCGGCTTCCAACGTAATGTTTGCTCCCTGGGGAAATGCTGTCAAAACTGCTGGCGGAAATGGAACGAAAAGGCCCAAAACACGTCCGTCAGAGACAACACCATACAGG
>NW_023179505.1:0-3167 GCF_002007445.2 Ailuropoda melanoleuca
AACAGGACGGTTGTATGACTGTGTGGCTGCCACTGGCCTATGTCAACCCATCCTCTTGCACAGTGAGTGACTCCACCCAAGCATTGCGACCCTCAAACCTCGTCTCCTGCAGTACCCCCTCCTTAGCCTCCAGCCCTGACTCTGCCCCCAAATGGGGGTGTGTCCGTGATCTTGTGTGTCTGCCCTCTCAGCACCCCCAGAGGCCGTGAACGTGTCCCTGGGCCTGTCCCTGGCAGCCTCCACTGATCGCTCCTGGCTGCTGGTAAGTTTCCCTGGGTCCTAGGACGGTGACAAGGGGAGGGGCAGGGGCTGGGGGAGGCTGGGGCTGGACAAGAAGAGTATGGAGAGCTCTGGGGGCCCCCTTGGTCATACAGGCCTCTGCCCTTAGGCCTGCGGCCCAACCATGCACAGAGCCTGTGGGGAGAATATGTATGCAGAAGGCTTCTGCCACCTGTTGGGCTCCCAGCTGCAGACCATTAAGACTGTGCCTGCTGCCCGGCCAGGTAGGTCCCTATAGAGACAGCGATTCCATGTGAGTACGTGCTGGCACCGAAGAGTGGGTGGAGCATGAGACCGTGGTCTTGGCTTCCTGGGCCCTTGGCCCCTTCCCAGGGGCCTCAGCAAACCCAAGAGGGTCTGGGAACACGATCTGGCCTGGCAGGGCGGGCAGCTCACAGCAGGAACTCTAAGCTGGTCCAGGGGAGAAAGTTCTGATGGGGCAGAAGGGAGCCTCAGATAGCTGGCTGCAGGGAGCATGAGGATCTCACGGTTGTCCACAGGGGCAGTGATGCTTTTTGGGCTTTCAGAGGAAAGGCCTTGGATGGTGACAATGTGGTGAGGGCGATAGTTCCAAGGAGCCCATAGGGAGGCTGTTCTGGATCATTCAGTGCTGAGCTCCTAAGGGGAGCAAACCTTCTGCAGAGAAAGGTTCCAGAGTCACTGAGCAGCATCTCTCTGAGAGTCAGTCTGATTAAGTTTGTCTTCTGTGTCCATGGGGCAAGTGGCTTCATTCCCTGGGCTTTAATTTCCTCGTTGGTAAACTGGGTCTTAATAATTGGGGTGCTTACGAGGATTAGAAGATTTAATATAAACACAGTGTTTAGACCTCTGCCTGACACATAATCTGTGACTACCGTTAAGACTGATCTTCTAGGGGCACCTGGGTGGCTCAGTGGTTAAGCATCTGCCTTTGGCTCAGGGCGTGGTCCCAGGGTCCTGGGATGGAGCCCCGATCAGGCTCCCTGTTCGGCAGGAAGCCTGATTCTTCCTCTCCCACTCCCCCTGCTCGTGTTCCCTCTCTTGCTGGCTGTCTCTGTCTCTGTCAAATAAATAAATAAAATCTTAAAAAACAAAAACAAAAACTGATCTTCTAGCTAGGACCATGTGTTTGGACGAGGAGGAGGAGAAAATGGGCTCCAAGTCAGGGGGGCCACTCAAGGTGCAGAGCAATGCTTTGGACGACAGAAGCCATGATACCAGGCATGGTGGGCTTGCAGCAGAAACACCTTCCACCCAAGTTGTGAGAGCAGAGTCTACAGAGGGGACGGAGGGAGTGGAAGGTGGGAGCCCAGGAGTGTTGGGGTACCATGACCTGCCTGGGATGTCTGTGAAGCCAGGGTAGGGAAGTGGCATTTAAGCATTAGGAGGGAAGTCTCTTCTAGATGTCTCCATGACTCATGAGGTGGGATGCCTGATGAAAATGGAACACAGGCACGTAAGCCTGGTGTAGGCAAAGCAAGTGTGAGTAGAGGTGGAAGCGACTGGGTACCAGACAATTCGTGATGCCTGGTGTGCATCTCTATTGCACACGCACAAGATCCGGGGAGGTAGGCAGATTGATCCTGTCTTACAAGCAAGAAAACTGAGGTTCAGAGCGCTGAGTTCCTGCTGTTCAGAAGTGAGAGAGCCGAGACCTGGAGCCAACCTTGCCTGATTGACTTTGTCTTTTTTCCAGAAGGCGCTCAGCTATAGCCTGGTGCCTGCTCTTGGAAGCCCCGTGGAGACTTTAGTAAAAGGACCAAGAAACAGAAGAGATATTGTGAGGGACCTTGCCGCTGTCGCGGCCTGAGAGAGGATATGAGGGGTGGTTTTGTGGTGCGGCTAACCAAGTGAGCACAAGGGCAAGATGCAGGGATGGGGACCTTCAGCTACCCAGCTGTGGGGGACATGGGGGGAGGAGGGGAGCAGTGCGGGCTTCTCGGCCTGCCACATGGGGGGCTGAATCTCCTGGTCAAGAAAGCAGGGAGGGAAGTGGCCTTCCCCCTTCTCAGCAGGGGTGAAGCACCAGCTGGTTGCANTGCTCTTGGAAGCCCCGTGGAGACTTTAGTAAAAGGACCAAGAAACAGAAGAGATATTGTGAGGGACCTTGCCGCTGTCGCGGCCTGAGAGAGGATATGAGGGGTGGTTTTGTGGTGCGGCTAACCAAGTGAGCACAAGGGCAAGATGCAGGGATGGGGACCTTCAGCTACCCAGCTGTGGGGGACATGGGGGGAGGAGGGGAGCAGTGCGGGCTTCTCGGCCTGCCACATGGGGGGCTGAATCTCCTGGTCAAGAAAGCAGGGAGGGAAGTGGCCTTCCCCCTTCTCAGCAGGGGTGAAGCACCAGCTGGTTGCATAGGTGGGATGGGGGCGGTGTGGGGAGTGAGGAGAAAGTATTTTTGTTTGGTGGCAGCGGGCCAGCTGCCACAGTTCAGCCTCATGCCTCATGAATGTCTGTGGTGGCTGATCTCCCACCACCCTGGGAGCAACACAGGATGTGGGACACTGGTGGAGGTACCAGCTGTGGCCTTCACACGGGCCACGAGTGCTTATGTGAGTTTGGGGTCAATGTGAAGTGTCTTATTTGCTTATGGGTGTAAGGTGTGATTTTCCATTATGGCGGACTTCACGAGGGGATGGGGCTATGTTTTCTTCAAGCTATGGTCTTANGATGGGGCTATGTTTTCTTCAAGCTATGGTCTTAGATCAGGTTTCTGGAGAAATAGACTCTGAGGCTCATTTGGGAGCCATAGTTCGGAGAGCGTGAAGGAAGCAGGACAGGGAAGAGAAAGGAGGTGGACTGTGGTGGATCAGAACAGATACTCAGCAAACCCAAGGGGCTTGGAACATGGCTGGATGCAGGTCACCCCCAGGACCAGGAGTTGTAATCTTGGGCAAGGCATCTCCTGT
>NW_023179506.1:0-1139 GCF_002007445.2 Ailuropoda melanoleuca
CATGGGCTGTAGATTAACATCTGCTTATTACATAAGGCACTCGGCCACTTGTAGAATTCATTTCTCAGGCATGTGGTCCATTCTGACAACTCCTTTTTCACCACCTTAATAAAGAACAGCTGTCACTCACAGTAGAGATGGTCTTGCCAATCTTGAAAATGGATCTTCTTCTTCCTTTTGTCCCAGTGTCATTGACGTTCTAGCAGAAGCAAGATTTATGCAGGTCTGGGAGTCACTGGAGTAAAACCTGAACCCTGGGAGGTGCTGAGAGTGAGTGATGCAACATACAGGGGCTGTGTTCCTTTGGGAGAATGAGGGCAAACCCAGGGGCAGTGTCTGCAGAGCAGACTCTCCACTCCACCAAATTCTGAATATTCTTACAAGTGCAAGTTTGAATAACAATTCCTCTGTCTAGGGATATTCAGAAATAAACGTTGGACAGACCGATCAAGAAATATCTTGTAGCTTGCATCCTCCCTAATTAGCCTTTACATGTTTTTGGAAGGGCAGCAGATATGTCCTCTATAAAACAGGCTATTGTTATTAACATAAAATTTTATTTTATTTCCCTCCATTTCAGTTACAACTTTTCTCTCTTTTTTTGATCCCATGGCTTCAGTATTCAGAGTCCATGTGCTGGCAAATAAAACATTGTTTAAAGTCATAATAGTTTTGTATAAAGTGGATAATCCTTATATGCTGCTTGAAATCTGAGTCTCTATTTTCATAACAACCATTTTACTGAGCCCTTTTTTTTAGCATTTTAACTGTGCCAGGAGTCTTATAATTATTTAATTCTCAAAATTGGAATATTTCTGTGATCTAATTTAATTTTGAGAATTACTGAATGCTCATTATCTTTTATTTGAATGGCAATAGACCACAGAGATAAAGAATGTGCTTATAAAGCCAGCCTTTCTGGTTTGAAAACCTTTCTCCAGCACCTTTGGATACTGTGTCCTTGGGCAAGATACTTAACCACATCTGAGGGAGGTTAAGATGGCGGAGGAGTAGGGGACACCTTTTTCAGCCGGTCCCCTGAGTTGAGCTGGATAGGTACCAGACCAGCAGGAATATCCACGGAATCAGCCTGAGACGCAGGAAGATACATCTGGATCTCTACAAATGAACATCTCCAG
>NW_023179506.1:1181-1530 GCF_002007445.2 Ailuropoda melanoleuca
CCCCAGGGACTACTGTGTACTTGGAATGTGGCAAACCAAATTGAGATGCTATGTAAGTACAAATTACATACTAGATCAAAGACTTAGTGGGGAAAGAATGATTTAAAATGTCTCTTCAAAGATTTTTATATTGACTACACGTTGACATAATATTTTAGATTTAGTAGGCTAAATAAAACATTAAAACTTGTTTCATCCACTCAATTTTACTTAGAATATCTAAAACTATGTAAGTGGATTGTTGTGGGATGACACTTGGTTAGAGATATGTACTGGATACTTTCTCAAGACCACACAGCTATGGCATTAATATTGTTCCAATTACTTTAATGAGTCTTTGGACCTACCT
>NW_023179507.1:0-1379 GCF_002007445.2 Ailuropoda melanoleuca
GTCCCACAGCCAGGCCTCAAGCTCTAGTGATGTTCCTTTATACTCTCACCAACGTCCCCTTCTCCCCACTCTAGCGCTCGAGCATTGCTTATCCCGTAAGACAGGAGCCACTGGGTGTGGACACGTGGGCTTATCGTAGGCCAGGGGTAGCTGGGACGTCCCGAGAAGACACTCGTTTTGAGGGAAGTATGATTTAANGGCTCTCGGGCCTCTCATCTTTTCCAAGTAGGCTGAGAACTTGCCATGCTAGTGTGTGGCACACGTGTGTCTAAGAAGAGAAACTAACCCGCCTGGGGTGGGAAGGCTTCGTGCAGGAGCGGCTGCCGTGGAGTCTGCAAGGCTGAGTGCGCGGTGGGCAGCCTGTCTCACCAAGGCTTCCTCTCCGGCAGTGACCCGCCATAATCACCTCAAGGACTTCATGCTGGTGGTGTCTATCGTTATTGGCGTGGGCGGCTGCTGGTTCGCCTACATCCAGAACCGTTACTCGAAGGAGCACATGAAGAAGATGATGAAGGATCTGGAGGGGTTACACCGAGCTGAGCAGAGTCTGCATGACCTTCAGGAAAGGTAAGGCCCTTCCCCTTCCCCGTAGCCGTGGTGCCGACAGCTCTTGGGGGCCTCCTGCTTCCACCTGGGTTGTGGGCCATCTCGCCGCTGAGACATGCTGACGTGCCATACTTCCAGGGCTGCTTCGGCACTGTCAGTTCCCGCCTTTGCTCTTGCACAGGCAAATGTTCCTCCCCAGGGCAGAAGCTTATTTCTGTCCGAGACCCCCTGGTTGGATGGCCTGCCCAATCGGTCCTTCTTCCTGCATCTGAACTGTTACCCTTCCCATAGACATAGACATAATGAACTGTTCCTCACTGTTCCCCACAGAATCCTCACAAATCTGTCTCCCTCATACTTGTAGCTCTTTCTTGAATGGAATCTAAGTCTCCTGAGTACTCACTTGTTATGTGACTTTGGGGAAATCCCCTTCCTCTTCTGGGACTTAGTTCCTCATTGGTAACATGAGGGGGTTGAACTAATGGCCTTCTAGCTCTGATAGTCAGATTCTGTTGAAACAAAGCATGGCTTAAAGACTATCGTAGGAGATCTAGCTGTGAAAAGAAGCTGTCAGTCAGTCGACCTGAGTACTTTCCGACATCTAGGAACAAGGTCTGTGCTGGAAATCGGAAGGAATTCACTGCTCCGGGGGCAACAAAACTCACACACATATGAAGGAGCAGTGTGCACGCCCGTAGTGCAGTGACTTGTGCCCACTGATGGCATGAGGACTCTAGGAACAGGAAGGGCACAGNAAGGAATAGGAAGGGCACAGAGGCAGGAGATGAGTGGATGTGGACTCCAGAAGGTGACCTTGAAAGATGTGTACGGGG
>NW_023179508.1:0-1998 GCF_002007445.2 Ailuropoda melanoleuca
AGGGGATGGCCTCCCTGACGTCAAGCGCTCAGAAACAGGGCCACTGAGAGGGAAGATTCCCTGCTCGCACCCGCGATGCCTAAAAGGAAGAGGGAGCAGCCACTGTCCCAGCAGCAGCGGTTCCTCCGTGGGCCTCTGTGACCACGCAGGATGTGGACGATCACGAATGCACAGCCACATGTGGCAGGGGCCCGCGGAGGTCACCTTATTGCTCTCCCTCCCTGACACCAACGCCCTGGGCGTGCGAGGCTCTCCAAGCTCCTCCAAACCACACATCAGGCCAGCAGCTCCAGGCGTGGGTGGCTTCACCCAGGCCCGAGATCCCTCTTGATGTAGTGTCATCCCTTCCATCTCAGCTCTGTCCTCTGTTAACTTGGAGGAATGTTGTCTGCTTGAGGTTGTTTTCATAAAAAGGAGCAGAGGGAAGACTCACATTTTTCTTTTGAGGGCCTCCCGTCATCTGGGCTCTTTTCAGTACTTCTGTGTAAAGTGTCCCTCTCACTTAGCGGCCGGGGCGTCTCTAGTAGGCAGGTGTTATGACTGGGGGTCAGACATAGGAAGTCACCCTTGATTCATTTATTTGTTCTTTCAATATATTGTTTTGAACATCTGTCAGGTACCAGGCACTCTGCGAGGCACTGGGGTTTCAGTGCCTGCAATGCTGAGAGTCCTGGGGAAGAACCAGAGTGCTATGGGGGCTCAGGGGAGACCTCTAATTTAGCCTCTGGGCACAGGAAAGTCTCCTCAGAGCAGTGGACGTCTAATCTGAGAGTTGAAGCTAGAGCGAGCCAGAGGAAGGGGAGGTGGGTGTGCAGAAGCTGAGAATTGGTGGGGCTGGGCTCAGAGCCCCAAAGCCAGGGTCCCGCTTACTGTCACCACAGCTCGAGGGAGACACCTGGCTTGGCCACAGTCCCATGGAAGAAAAGCATAAGCAAAACAAGACGGGAGAATGGGAAAGAGGATAAAGGAAGCTCCTGTTGATTTCCCACCACTGATGGGGCTCAGTTCAAAGAGGAGGGATGTAGGTTAGGTTTAGAGAGGACTTCCTTCTGAGAGACTAGGAGCTTGGGGGGAGGGGACATGGGTGCGGATGGGGTTGTGGTGGGATTGTCCAGAGAAAGGGGATGACAGCCAGGGGCATGAGTCCACTTGCCCTCTCTCTTGTGCCGGCCCCCTTGATCCCCCTACCTACCATCACCTCCGTGGCCTCCACTGCCCATCTGGGCTGACCCCCTGAGCGGATACTCACTCAGGCACAGTCGGGCAGCAGCGGAGAGAAGTGGTGGGGCTCCCTCAGTGCACTTTAATGCACGCCGTCTCCTTCCCCAGGGAGCCTGGCCCTATGGTGACTCCTTGGTCTCCCAGGACCTCCGCAGGACCAGCCTGGAGCCAGGTTTCCTGACACCCAGCCCAGACCCTTCCTACTGGTCTGGGCTGCCCAAGGTCCCTGCTCTGGATCTAAAGGAGTATAACTCATCACAAACGGGGGAATTCACCCTCATGCCCCAAACCCCGCTGCAGCCCCCTGGGGGGCTCTGTCAAAGCAGGTCGGGGCATGGAGCATAGGTGTTGGTGAGTCCAGTAGGCCCGCTGTACATGTCAGTTCCAAGGAAGAACAGCTTTTATTGAGCACCCACTATGTGGGGCTGCAGCCCTGCTGGGTTGAGGTGGCAGCAGGGTGGTCAGAGGTGGCCAGCGGGCTATCAGGGCTGGAGGCTCTCAGAGGCAACAGGAGCCCACGAAACCTTGCTCGCACCCTGGGGCCAAGTGTGAGGTTTGTGGAGGAGGGACTTCCTCACGCTAGACTGGGCGTTCCTCACGTGCGCTCCCCTTCTCGTCTGGGCACTCCTGTCCCCTACTCCCCGGGCCCCCGGGCAGCCCTGGCAACAGGGTCCCCAGCAGGTGCCCTTCTCGCTAGGCCCCCTCCAGTTTGTCCACGCCCCTCTCTCAGGGTGGGGCCTGGGCCTGGAGGCAGAAGCCCAGGACAATGGTGGCTCT
>NW_023179508.1:6446-7958 GCF_002007445.2 Ailuropoda melanoleuca
ACACACACACACACACACACACACACGAGTGCTCTCTCTACACAGGGTGTTATGGACTGAATTGTGTCTTCTAAAATTCCTATGTTGGAGTTTTAACCCTCATTACCTCAGAATGTGACCTTATTTGGGTATTTGGAGATAGGGTCTTTACAGAGGCGAGCAAGTTAAAATGAAGTTCCTGGTCCAATATGACCAGTGTCCTTATAAAAAGGAGAAATCTGGACATAGACATGCATAGAGGGAGGACTGCCTGGTGAACATGAAGATGGCCATCTGCAAGCCAAGGAGAGAGCCCTCAGAAGAAACCAATGCGGCTAACACCTTGATCTCAAACTCCACGAGAAGTGGAGTGAGGTCTGCGGGACTCCGCGAGAACGTAAATTTCTGTTGTTGAAGCCACCCAGTCTGGGGTACTTTGTTATGTCCACCTGAGCAAATGAATGCACTGGGACATACTTTTTAAAAAATCCAGAACCAAGGTATCAAGTGGATCCCACTGGAAGACAGTTATCAATAGTATCTGAGGCTAATTTGTGTTCTTAATTATATACCTGCTTGTGGTCTCTGTCCCTACTAGAATAGAAGCTTCATGAGGGCAGGCATATCTGTCCACCACTATATCCCTAGAAGCTAGAACAGCGCCTGGCTGAATGAATTCACTCAATGAATGAGTCCGTGAATGAATGAACAAAGGCCAGGAAGAATGAATTTTGCTTTCACACACTGCAATTTCAAGAATGCATCCTTCTACCTGGAAGGATGGCAGGCAGAGATGCCTCTTCAAGCAGAATTCAGCGGCCTACCCCAGCAAGAATATCCTTATACCTTGGGCTGCTTCGTGGGCTGCAGAGTATAAAAAGCAAAAGAGGGTTTTGCCCCTAGCTCTAACAGCCCCCTACCGCCCACTCTTCCACTGCCATTTCTTTAGGTGCTCAATGAATATTCAACGAAAAACTAAACAAATGGCAACAGAAAGCCCAATTCTTGATAACCACTTAGAAATGGCCGAGGAGGGGCGCCTGGGTGGCACGGCGGGGTGGGGGGTGCCTTTTTTTTTTTTTTTTTTTTTTTTTTTTTTTTTTTTTTTTTTTTTTTTTTTTTGGGCGGCCGGGGGCTGGCGGGGGGGCCCCCAAGGCAGCTCACAACCTCCTCCCGTCGGCCCTGCAGCAGCAGCTCCAAGCCCATCAGCTGTCCCAGCTGCAGGCTCTGGCCCTGCCTCTGACCCCACTGCCCGTGGGGCTGCAGCCGCCTTCGCTGCCAGCGGTCAGCGCCGGCACCGGCCTCCTCTCTCTGTCTGCGCTGGGCTCCCAGGCCCACCTCTCCAAGGAAGACAAAAATGGGCACGATGGTGACACCCACCAGGAGGATGACGGCGAGAAGTCGGATTAGCGGGAGGCCGGGATGGGGAGGGTGGGGGGACAGAGGGGAGACAGACACGGAGAGAGAGGAATGTTTAGCGCAAGACACAGCCTAGCTCGGGATTGGCTGAACCCGGTAGTATTTATGGTAGCT
>NW_023179509.1:0-5260 GCF_002007445.2 Ailuropoda melanoleuca
GAGAGATTAAGGCTCCATTTCTGGAAGAGTATCTCACTTTTACCAGCTTTTGAACACAGGAACTGGAAGCAGCTCACAATACATTGAGAAGACAATGTCCCCTGTACCTGTGTTGAAGCTCTGTAAATTTATCTCCCAGGGACAAATAAACACAGAGGAAAATGAGGAAGAAAGTACCTGGGCAAGACCTCCTGAATAGAGGGAGCTGTGAATAGAGATCCATGTCAGTCCATGAACACTTTGTGGCAGGGAGTGCAAGTTCACCGAGTGTACTGTGCAGAGCAAGCCCTGTCTGTGCCTGCAGTTAGGACATCTCTACTCCAGGACAGAGTCCTTTATGACTTAGCAATCTTAACCAGGCTTGGCATTCAGAGGAGAGGCTGTAGCTACAGACCGTACTGAACTGAGGTCCTCTGGAGGTAATAAAACACTGAGGAGATGCTATCTCATGGATTTGGAGCATGTCATTCCCTTGAAAGTCAAGGAGACAGCTGATTTAAAGTTCCCAGCTAGGTCACAGAAAAGTCAGTGGCGGCTGCTTCCAGCTGAGTTCAGAGTTTGAATATTTATGGTGTCAATCTGAAATCCAGATAACCACAACTAATATAAATCCATTAACTCCCCCTCCATGAGAAAAGCTTTTTGGCTGCTAATGCCTTGATGGCTAGGTTACTGCAGGACCGGTGTGTAGATTTCTTGCTTTGGGGCTTTCTTTCTCTTTTTCTTTTCTGTCTCTATCTCTCCCTCCTTCCCTCCCTCTCTCTGGGCATCTCTGTCTCCACACCACCCCTCCCTAGTGACCACGGACAGTTGTGCCAAGCTGCTGTGAGCTGGTTGAGGAAACTCCCCAGGAAAACCAGGCCGGGGCATCAATGCTGAGAATGTCTGGTCTCCTCAGCATCTATTGCTGAAGTGTTATATTTCTGACAGTCAATGTGAGGATCCACCATGCTGGATTGTTCAGACTTTCACCATTTACATAGACAATGTATACTATCCAGGTCACCAGATTATTGTACCTGAAGTCCCTTGGCTTCTTTGTTCCCTCTGTAAATAGTGTTTTTTGCCCATGAAATAACAAACATGTCTTCTTTGTTCTCAACCACCCTAGAAGGCAGTAAGTGAGAGTGTCCAGTGCTCCTACAAAAAAAATAACATGGCCTCGTATACATCATGTGACCCTCTCACATGTATGATCTTATTAGAGCTTTACAACAGGTATATGAAGTGGAGATTGTTACACCCCTATTTTGGATAAGAAGACTACTGTTCAGCTGTCCAATGAGGGTGACATAGTCACATTAGGGATTTGAGGTTCTTAACCAGAACAACATGTCAATGCTGTTGATGCCTGAGGGTCCTCACTCACAGAAGACCCCTGAGTGACCTTGTTGGGACACCTTGACAAAGAGAATAAAGGAGGAACTGGAAAGATCAAAGTCTTACAAGGAAACCAAACCTATTATGGTACACATCGGTGGATGGAGAACGCCGTGCTCGAGTTGTATCACTCTTCACCCTGCCTCCTTTACTTTACAAATGCTATTGTGATCTTAGAGACAGTTGGTAAAATTCAACTATTCCTGAGTTCCTCGTCATGGTCATTATAACGTATCGGCCCTCTGTTAGATACTTGAGCGTGAATGGCAACAGAGGGGCACCCTCACATCAGGAAAATTAGAGCTGTAGACAAAATAATACAGGGCGACTTGAAACTTCTAAATAATGAGTAAATCATGAAAATGTTATAAGATCAAACAATGAAACACACTCACAAACATCTTGACATATGGCATGCAAAGCCCCTTAAAAGCACTGGTTCTCAAGCTTTAGCTTAGAACAGCAGTTTTCAACACTCCGTGCATGACGATCACACCCTGGACATTTTTTAAAATACAGATTTCTGGGCTCTAACCCCAGACTTTATGACTGAACTTACGTGGGGTAAAGCCTGGGCAGCAGAATTTTTGAAAGTGCCCCAGATGATTTTAATATGATGATTTAATAGCCAGGATTAAGAAGAACCAAGTTCAGAGATTCTGATCTAGTGGGTTCAAGAACTCAAGCTCCTCAAAAGACTTTTGTGCGAGCTACTAAATAATGCTTCCATGGCACGTATTTGCCAGACACTGTTTGAAGTGCTTCACATATGTTAACTCATTTATTCCTCAGAATAGTCCTAAGAGAAACGTACTTCTATTATTTCCATTTTACAGACAAGGAAACTGAGATACAAAAGCATAAGTTCACTTACCCCGGGTCACAGAGCTCGTTAGTAGCAAAATAGGGATTCAAACTCAGGTTACCAGAGATTTGCTCTAAGTCATTACAACATAATACTTCCATGGGGTCTGGGGTCACCCATTTAGATATTTTAATTTCAGAACCTGTTAAAGAGCATGAGGGACTCTGTCTCTTGAATCTCTGTATTTCCATTCAAGGGGTATTTTTATCGACTTGGATGNTGTCTCTTGAATCTCTGTATTTCCATTCAAGGGGTATTTTTATCGACTTGGATGCAAAGGGATCAGTGAAAAAATATTAGAACAGACTCCCCTTTGTCTGGATTCAGTCTCAGCGTCTCAGGGAAGAGATTTTTTTTAAAGTTTAGAATCTACTTATGCAGCCCCAGTGCCTTTTTTTTTTTTTAAATGAAAAGCAAACTTGCGAAGTTAAAGCAGATTTGTTTTCAGTGATATGTCACTTCCTGCTCTTAAGGCCAGGAGACCTTTTAAAAGCTTATTTTAAATCTCAAGTTGCTTCTCAAGCAGTTAGTATGTCTTATAAAGGAACATTTAGATGAGTCCGGGCCAAATAAATCACTAAAGTATCAATTGCATAACCTTCAGAAGAATGCCCCCTTCCTTTAGAATGGAAAGGAATAGTCTCTGGAATTTGCTTTGTTTTGCAAGCCTTGTATGTCTGAAAAGTTGTCTGAAGTATTTTTCAAACCCTAAACGGTTTTGTATTCCTCATTCACTAATAACAGTAATGAATGACTATAAAAATCTAAGTCACCTTTTCATTTTTCCCCATAAGATAATGTCACTCAAGAAAATACAAACCACTCCCATCTCTGTATGGGAGAGTCAGAGCAAGAAGAAACTTACGCAAAATCAAAGATTTGACAATTGCCAACGACGTAGTTAGTGGCTACAGTGTGCCTGACTTGGTGCCAGATTCTGTGGGGTTGCCCATAAGACGCAGTTCTGACACGATCTGTTGGTATAACTCACTTTCCACTTCTAGAGGGAGTTCCATTCTAGCCTCCTGGAACAATTCCAGCATGAAGCGGGCTCACATAAAGGCTACAGGGCTTATGCTACAATGGTCAGTCTGTTCAGCCTCTTTACTTGCTATTCATTTGCAAATTGAATGGCATATTCATTCAGTTAAAAAGAAAAAAAAAGATTAGTGGCATCTTCACTCCCCAGAGTCATGCTACTCTCCACTCCATTCTACAGTTCTTCCAGGTCCTCACCTCCAAGTAATGNAGGGCTTATGCTACAATGGTCAGTCTGTTCAGCCTCTTTACTTGCTATTCATTTACAAATTGAATGGCAAATTCATTCAGTTAAAAAGAAAAAAAAGATTAGCGGCACCTTCACTCCCCAGAGTCATGCTACTCTCCACTCCATTCTACAGTTCTTCCAGGTCCTCACCTCCAAGTAATGTGGCCAGTTTGTCTGGCTTTGCTTGTGACTCAGGATGTAGTGCTGGAAGTACTACGTCTCCTTGGGCCATTCAGGTCCAAACTGGAAGGGTTTGTCATCCTACCCTCAACACATTCCCAAATCTTATCATGTCCTTGAACCTCACCTTGCAAGTGAAGTATTACAGCCCAGATGGTTCAGAAGGGCACCACTTAGTCTCTAAGGCACCAACGGGGAATCTAGGGAAAGACAGGATATCCATAAAGTGCTAGCCAATGAACACCGGATTATCTTCTTTTTATCTTCTACCACTATCTTCTTATGTAAATTATGGCTTCATTTCAGTCTTAAAACCAGTCCTTTTGATGNCTATCCATAAAGTGCTAGCCAATGAACACAGGATTATCTTCTTTTATCTTCTACCACTATCTTCTTATGTAAATTATGGCTTCATTTCAGTCTTAAAACCAGTCCTTTTGATGACAAGATTATTACTTGCAGCACTACTTTTAAGCTGGGATAAATGAGAATGACTCACCTTAGATCAACATGGTACAACCAAACACTCCAATGGTCTATCAACTGGCCAGGTCCAGATGCACCCATAATCAGTTGGAGTGGATGCTTTCAGCTCTTGTGGTGGGTGAGGGGTGCTATGCTCTTCCTTCTAAGGCCACATTCTCCTGCAAAGGAAGCACAGGTTGGAGGTTATACAGGGAGTCTTTCCTTGTCAAGAGGAATGGAAGACCATTTATGCCTTTTTGTGTCTCATAAATCACTTGCTTCCATACTTGAAAACTTCAAGTCAAAATGCTCAGCCAGAATTGAGAGATGGTCACTTTGCCTTTGGCAGCATGATACCAGAGTCATTTACAGAGCAGGTACCATCGGCCCTGCTGACTATGTGTCATGCCATCCATCATGTGAAACTAAACCAACAAGGCGTGAAGAGATGGTTGTGGGAACTCTTGTCAAAGGGGTCAGACCACTTCATCAAGGAGGCAGGACAATATTTAGGATAGCAGGCCAATGGGAAGGGTTGCCCAGGGCAGATTTTTAAGAGCGCTTTCTCATACTTTAAAAAGAAAATCTCAGAAGACAGAAGTTCACCTTACTTTTGGGCACCAAACTATGTTGGAGAAAGTACTCTCACTACTGAAAATACACTAACTCATTCTTCTGGTCCTTCTCAATTTTTTTCCCTTGTTGTCAACTATGGAAATGACTACCCTGTAAAGTTGAGAAGTAGTGTTATTTTACCATATTATTCAGATTTTATGAAAGATGTACATTGTGAAGTGGACTTAACCGCTGAGCCAGGCCATGATGTCATGGCCCCACTGTGTACAACATTTCCTGTCACATCCTCTAGGCGTGCACAAGGAAACAGAAGTGGAGAACACTGCTCATAAGACATTGGAACTTTAGAGTTGGGGAGAACTTAAAGTTACCCAGTCCAACTGTTATATCCCCAACTTTATAAAGGAGAAATATTAGGGTCAGAGAGGAGAAGCAATAAGCTAAAATGATATGGTCAATTAGTGGTGGACAAAACCAAAACTACAGGTCTGTGTTCCTTTAGCAACAACATCTTTTGGTTCCAAAGA
>NW_023179510.1:0-2522 GCF_002007445.2 Ailuropoda melanoleuca
GAAAAATCATCTCCTACTTTCTTGCTTTCTAGCTCCACATTTTTCCCCATCTGCTTTAATTATTAAGCACAACAGAGCACATGCATTTTGGTAGCCTTAAGAGGCTATGAGTCACAATGAAATTGCACATTATTTACACCTCAAAGCAGAAGAAAGAACAAAATTTATCTCATCTTCTCAAGAAACAAATGGCTACATCGTGACATAGACTTCCAAATTGATGTTGGAGGCGGGTTTGCATTTTACGGGGTTGGGAGGTCCACAATCCTCAAAACATCACTATGTTATCAACTAGAGACTACAGTTACCCAGTGCATAGAGAGAACAATTTACATTTCAAAAAAGTCATATTGTTAAGGAGACTCAAGAGATAACGAACGAGGGGGGGGGGGGAATGGGATAGACCGGTGATGGGTAGTAGGGAGGGCACGTATTACATGGTGCACTGGGTGTTATATGCGACTAATGAATCATTGAACTTTACATCAGAAACCAGGGATGTACTGTATGGTGACTGAACATAATATAATAAAAAGAACCATTAAAAACAAAGAGATAAAGAGAAGACAGCTGCCTCCTTCCCCTTTGTAAGCAAAGAAAATTCAGTTTTTAAAAGTTACCTTCATAGAAGTCTTTGGAGATCTGTTTCTGCCCTTGTCACTACTTCTAACTTTCGCGGTGGCTCATTTCTTTCTTACAAAGATGGTTGTGAGTTCAGATTTGACTCATTTTAAACAACAGGAATGATGAATGACCTAGTTACCAAATGATTTGTGTGAGCTTTTTCTCAGTGTATTGGAGTCGTAGGCACCATCAACCTGGCTCTAGGCTTTTTGAATCTTTCTATTCGGTGTTCCCTAAAGTTGGTTACAAGTGATTGAAAAGGAAACATTTTTCAATCTTCCTCTGGGTAACATACCATTTTCCTTTTTGATATTTTTACTATAGAAAAAAGACCCAGCCTTTCAATGATACTGTAATTTGATGAAGGCCTTAGGACTCAGATCTCACTTAGCTCCAAGACTCCTATTCTCCATGTGGATGTTAAAATCTGGTGCTTGCACAATATTCTAGGTCATCTACAAGTTCCGTGCCTACTACCTGTCTTAAGTTCCCTTCCTTCCTTCTCTCCGTCTCCCTTTCTTCTTTCCTTCCTTCCTTCCTTCCTTCCTTCCTTCTTTTTTTCTACTCCACTCCTAGCACCCCATGGATTTCCTTTTCATTTTGTGAATATAGATATAGGTGTATTTTTAAATATAGTGGTTGTAATTTATCCAGCAATTCTAGGTTTTCTAGGAGGAATATTTGTTACATGTTCATAAGCCATCTTGATCCTATAGTACTTTTGTTTCTTTTTTTTTTCCTCTTTCCTCTTTCCACGCACATCAGTTTTGTTATTTATATTGGATCTCTCTTGTCTATCTACAATCACTTCTTTTATAGTTATAGAAAACCTTGTTCTCCCTTATCAAAGTATGGAAATACCTGTTTAATCAATGGGCACTTACTCCCTATAATTCTAAGTGTAAACTTACAAACTTTCTTGAGTCTTCCTGGAACCAATGTAAGAAGTCTTAAACTCATGTAGGTAAAACGATGTCTGTTTTTTCAAATTTTGAGCCAGTGTGGGAATTGGAAACCGAAAGTATTTGCTTAAAATAATTTTACTTGTTTTTGTATTATTGCCATCATAGAAATATGTACATAATTATTTTGAAAAAAAAATGAACAAATGTGTGTTTCACCAATAGGGAGTAAAGTGTGTGAAGGGTGTGTGAATGTGTGTGTGTGTGTGTGTGTGTATGTATGCGTGTTGGAGATAGAGGCTTGATAACCAGGGTTTCCAGACTTGGTCAGGGAAAAGTGAGAATGAATTAGTAGAAATCGGAAGGGTTGGAAATAAGCTAGGACAACAATAGTGATGATACATAAATGATGATATAAAAGCAGCACATCCATCTGGGAGGTACTTTCACAGCTAATTTTATTATTATGTTTACTAATATAAAAGAACCCCTTTTGCAGCATCTCTTCCTCCAAGGAAGTTATAACGTCTAAGAATTATTACCTCATTTATGGCATAGTAAATTTCTCAACCTAAGTTTCCTGTTATATATAATTCAATTGTATCTTGAGGAACAAATTAAAATTCCAGTTTGGATTCTGTTTCATCAAACTCTGTATCTGCTCTGAAAAGTCATAACGCTGATCTGTCTCCAGTCTGATTCTTTATTAAAGTTTATGCCAAGTTTTTTCCCCCACCCCTCATAAAATCAGGTCCTGGTTTTGCTGGGCAAAGCAGCAAATACAACGTCACGACTGTGTTCTTCCATGCTGTCTCACAGTTGTGAAAATCTTTTGTACTGGAGTTTTGTGAAATTTACACACATAAAGTTAATGTTTAAGATGGGAAAGATCCCTTCCTCAAAGTTAAGATGAGAGGTTTATGCCACCTCTCCTCAAATTTATACAACTTGGTCCTACTATCAGGTCACAACTAACCAGGTTATCTTTTTGGCCAT
>NW_023179511.1:0-1840 GCF_002007445.2 Ailuropoda melanoleuca
TTTTTTTTTACTGATGTTATGTTCATATGGATTTCCTTTGTGGAAACCACTTTTCTTGTTTTTCTTACTAGGGAATAATTACTTTTTTATTGTGGAAAATTTTGGATCAGTCAGCAAATATTGACTGATTACTTTCAATATGCCAGACACAGTGCTAAGCCAGGGCGAAACTGGTGAAATCTTCTTGCAGTGTATAGTTTAGACTTGGGGAAGTACTTAAATAGTTCAGCTCTTCAAAATGTGAAGGGAAATGTAGAAAATACAAAGAAGCAGAAAAAGAAATTGAAAAGCACCAGTAATGCCTCTGCTCAGCATTACATTACAAAATGAAATGTAAAAATCAGACCTGGCCCAAGCAGGCCCACGAGGCACAATTGATCTGCATAGGCGGTGGCTTAGCTTCCATGCTACCAACTCCTGTGTCACCTCACTCTCAACCCACACCTGTGGCCTCATGGAACGCTTCTTAGGAGTAAATTGTTTGCTGTATATCCTCCATACTGTCTTTCTCTCTTTCTCACTCTCTGCACACGCACATATTTTTAAAATAAAAATATATGACTATGCGTTATGTAATATTTTGTGGCCTGATTTTCTCAGTGAATGTAATGAATACTTTTACTCTTTAAAAAGTTATTTAAAAGATAAACTTTATTTTTATTCTATATGAACTTACTTTAAATTTTTAAAAATGCATTGAGCCTACATTTCTCTATCAAAAATGAAAAAATATTGTTCACCCTCCCCATGTGAAGTAATACATGGAACATATGTTCTTTTACTTTTCACTTACTTTACTTTTTTTTTTTTTTTAAATCTCATACAAGTTAAGGTAAGAGGGCCTGAAATATGGCAGTGATAGTGAGGATGAAGGTAAGGGAACTCCAGTGAACATTCCCAACCCTTGCTCATTGCCCTTCTGCCTTCTGTGATAGCTCAGGACTCCTTTCCATCTCATGCCTCTTTTCCTTTTCGTCTTCCCCAACTAGGAAGTCTGTTTTATATGCATATAAAGCAATAAACAAGATACTTGTATAAATGTACATAAAGATGGTCTCTGAAATATTGTTTAATTAAAAAAACATAGACACAACCTAGAATGTCAGTGGCATGGGACTAGATAAATAAAATTTGGTATATTCCTATAATAGCATACTGTAGAGCAGTTGAAAGTAATGAACTATTGTAATTATCTACTGGATCTCTCAACTGTAATTTTTATTGATAAAAATTATTTGCAGAGTGATACAGAGTTATCCTATTTAGGTAAAAATAAAAAGCACATAGCAAAACTATATGTTTGTGGACATACATATATGTAAAATAATTTTTAAATGAATTACACTTATGCCTCCAAATTAACACTAGCCATTATCTCCAGAAATGAAGGAGAATTGGACTGGAGAGTTGGTTGATTTTGATTATATCGGTAATAGTTCATTTACTTTATTAAAATAAAAAGCTTGATGCAGACATGGCAAAATGTAAATAATGATCAATTGTAGTTGGGGGATGTATTTGTTACATTATTCTTTTTTCTGCATTATACAGTTTCTGTAATTAAAGGCCATTGTATAGCATCTGGCACAAAAATGAATTTCCGTTTTCTCTGTTTTTGTCAACTGTTCCTACAAGAGGAGTGGATCAGTGTAGTTTCAGTAAATAACTGTGATGTTACACAGCCAGTTCAATATCCCAGTTATTTAAAGCTTCTCCAGCGACTTTAAAGATACTCCCTTCCCCCGTGGTGATACATTTTGAGGTACAAATTCAGGAAATAAACATTCTTTATGACAGATTGGGCCAGGAACTTGTTCTTAAGAGAAATACCAATATACCC
>NW_023179511.1:5941-10617 GCF_002007445.2 Ailuropoda melanoleuca
GCAGCAGGCAGAGGGAGAAGCAAGCTCCCTGCTGAGCTTCAGTGTGGGCTTGATCCCAGGTCCCTGGGATTGTGACCTGAACCGAAGGCAGACACTTAACCTACTGAGCCACCCAGGAGTCCCAGGAAAGCCAAGTCTTTAGCATAAATAAGTTTCCCAAGTTAACATAGCTAGAAAGTGCTCTTAGGTTTGAATAAAATGTTGCCGAATATAAATTGAGGAGATTAAATTAGATGATCTCCCTGTCTTCTTTCAGCTCCAAAGTCTCTAAAGTTCTGGGAATCTTTAACATTTTTTGAACATTTGCATAAGCAATAAAATATTTGACAAAATGAACTTGTTTTGGGGAAAGTGTCGAGTTGCTTTCGAGCTCAAACCAGTGACTGCTTTCACGGAGATCATTTGCTGACTGTGCAGGAGGGCTCCTCACAGTGGGAATGAAGCAATATCGATCATTTTTTCAGCTTCACCAGGTTTTAATGCTTCCATTTTTTTTATCTTTCCTTCTGGGTCGTGGTTATACACTTCTAAATACAACTGAGCTCTCAATTGTCTACTCAGTTGCCCCAGGGCTCTCTTGTATCAAGCAAAATTCGGAAGAACCCTTAGGTCTGCTGAGCGCACTGGCTCCATCTACTGTCATGATGAGGAAAACATCTTACTACTGTTTGTCCATTGAGAGTTGTTTTAAATTAACGTTTGCATATTGCCTTTTTCCCCGACTTTCTTTCCTTTGATTTTGATGTTAGAGTTTTCTTTTCATTTACCAAAATTTGGTTTTACCTGTTAAGAAATCTCTAAATTATGGGGGCGCCTGGGTGGCTCAGTCGTTGGGCATCTGCCTTTGGCTCAGGGCGTGATCCCAGCGTTATGGGCTCGAGGCCCACATTGGGCTCCTCCACTGGGAGCCTGCTTCTTCCTCTCCCACTCCCCCTGGCTGTGTTCCCTCCCTCTCTGTCTGTCTCTCTCTGTGTCAAATAAATAAAAAAATCTTAAAAAAAAAAAGAAATCTCTAAATTATGGGAATGTTGTTAACGTCTATAATTTTTATTTGGTGGGAGAATACAAAGAAATTGTGTTTGGAGGTATAAAAATATTGTAGTTTTCAGACTTAAAAAAATTCCTTAAGTCTATATTCAAGTGGGATTCCTTCTATGAAAAAAAATATTTTTTTGCTCTAATGTTTTAGTATACTTATTGTGTGGCATTTGAATGAATCTCTAGTTTTTACTTCTGGTAAAAAAAAAATTTTAATTGAATTTTCTGGGAGCTCCCAAATGCAATTACACTCTTAGTAGAAATAATTTAGCCTTCATTTTCTGTCATTTATATTGTTAATATTTTAATTCTAAACTATAAAAACAATATAACCACATTGTAGAAAATACATGTAGAAAAAAAAGAAAAGACCATTATTTTACCATCTTAAAAAAACCCATTCTTATCATTTTGGTGTTTGGGGGAACCTTCACCAACCATAGTTATGCCCAGCCATGATTAATGAAAACATAGTTTTATAGTTGTGTTAGTTACCAACTTATTATCCATCAGCTCCAAATTCATTCATTGCATGCCCTGTGAAAATGGACTCGGCCCTTTAAATAGTTTTCCTTTGATAGCTGGCGGAATGTTAAACTTTGCCAGTAGAGGGCACTGGAGAGTGCTGGCCTGGTGGCTCCTCCAGTGCCTGACTCTTGCAGTACAAGTGGCTTATCTAGTGTCTCTCCGACAGTGCAAGAAACTTCCTCTGGTGCCCAGATCTTAAAGCTTGGTCTGCTTTTACAGTGATAGCTCCTGCAGAGCACTGCAATCAGCAGCGCCTACTGGCCAGTAGCTCCCCCTCCATGCAATCAGCTTTCCCTGGCTCCGTAGAGGGCATGTGAAGAACAAGCTCTTAAGGGTAGATTTTTCAGTAAGCTCTGCAGTTGTGGCACTACAGCAACTTTTCTGCTGTTGTGAGCTGTGGTCATGCCCTCTCCCACAAGGTCTAGATCTCAGCCCTGGCTGGGACCTCTTCTTTCAGTATTCTATCTCCAACCTAGGAATAGTGGCCATTCCTTACATCTGCTATTCCTTTATTCTGAAGAATTCTCTTACTTCTTACTAGCCAATCCATCATTACTCCAATTTTCTCCTAGTTAATGATTCTTTATAGTAAACTTTTCTTGTTCAAATTACTCTGGGGTTTGGTGAGGGTTCCCTAAACACCAAAATGATAAAAATGGATATTTTAAGATGGTAAAATAATGGATTTTTTTCTTTTTTCCCACTGTATTTTCTATAATGTGGCTATATTGTTTTTATAATTTAAAATATTAATATAAATGAATGATAGAGAATAAAAGCTAAATTCTACTTAAAGTTTGACTGGTCCTTCACTTACACCATTTTTTAAAAAGATTTGATTTATTAGAGAGAGAGAGAGTGCACATGCTTGCACAAGAGTGGCAGGGGAGAGACAAAGGGAGAGGGTGAACCAGGCTCCTTGCTCAGCAGGAAGCCCAACTCAGGGCTCAGCTGCAAGACCCTGAGATCATGACTTGAGCTGAAGGCAGATGCTTAACCAACTGAGCCACCCAGGTGCCCCAACTCACACCATTTTTTTAAAGCAGAAATTTTCAGTCCGTGATCACTTTATGTGCATTTTTTTTTGTTCAGTAAAGTTAAATTAGCTAATATTTATTTATCTCCTTATTTACAAAGCAATTTCATATCTATTATTCTTTAAATCAGCTTTTTAAAAACAACCTTCTATTCTTGACTTTATAGTCCTAGCTTCTTGACCTTATAGTTTTTTTGCCTTTGTAGTTAAACCTTTTGGTGTCCTATTTAAAAACTCGTTGCCACTCCAAGGTCATCAAGATATTTTCCTGTGTTTTCTTCTAAAACTTATATTGTTTTACCTTTCACGTTTAGATCTGCAGTACATCTTGAATTTATTTTTGTATAAAAAATGTGAGTTTGGGGTCCAGATTTTTTTTCCCCTGTGTAAGTATCTAGTTGATCCAGTACCCTTTATTGAAAAGAACTTTTTTTCTGTACTACACTGCAGGGCCATGTTTGTCATAAATCAGGTGACTGTACAAGTTGGTTCTTGGGATCTTTCTGTTGTTCTATTTGTCTATCCTGGCTAATAGGCCTTGATATCTAGATGTATATATACTCTAACTTTGTTGTTATTTGAAATTGTCTGGGTTCTTCTTGGCCTTTTGAATTTTCATATGAAGGTTAGACTCAGTTTTTCAATTTGGACCCAAAAAGCCTTCCAGGAGTTGTAGCCTTAAACCTCTTTTGTTAGATTTGTATCTAGGTATGTGACATGTTTTGATGCTACTGAAAATACATGTGTAGCTTGCAGTTACAGATTCAAGTTATCTGACTCAGGAGTCAAGAATGTCTTTATAACTATGTTTTCTGAGCTGTATAGAGAGATCCAGCAGGTCTAGCATCATTATCTGATCTCAAGGCCTATTATCTACCCAAATACACAGATTCAATTGTAATGCAGTAATACTTCAGGAGTCTAGGCAAGAAAGCAAGTCTTCTACAAGGGAAAAATTCATGCTAGTTTCAAACGTCTCCATAGTAATGTTCAATCTGGAAGACGACAGCACAATACTTACAAACTTTTGAAGGAAAGAGAGATCTCAACATTTTATAGCTAAGTCATCTTTTGAGGATAAAAGCAGAGCACAATATTTGCAAACACTCAAGATGTCAGGGAATAAAACATGTATAACTCCCTGAAAAACTATGTAGCAAATAGATCATGGAAATGGGAAGAAAAGGCCGGGGTGGGGGTGGGGGGGAGACTAGCGGTAGGCACTATATGTATTTAAATAGAGATTTGAGGGTAAAAACAAGGCTGAACATAGAATTACCGTATGATGCAGGAATTCCTGTCCTAGGTATATATCCTAGAGAATTGAAAACATGTCTACACAAAAAAATTGTATTATGAGTATTCATAGCACATTATTTATAATAGCCAAAGAGTGGAAAGCAACCCATATGTCTTAACTGATGAATATATAAATAAGATGTGTTATATCTACCCAGTGAGCTGTTTGGCAATAAAAAAGAATAAAGTTATTGATACATGCATGCTACAAAATGGATGAGCCTTGAAAACATTGTGCTGAGAGAAGCTAGACACAAAAGACTACATATTTTATGATTTCATTTATATGAAATATCCAAAATAGCCGAATCCATAGACATGGCAAGTGGATTAGTGGTTGCCAGGGACTGTGGGAAGGAGCGATGGGGAATGACTGCTAATGGGTCTGGGGTTTCATTTGGGCTGATGAAAATGTTCTAAAATTGATGATGGTTGCACACATCTGTAAATATGTTAAAAACCACTGAATCGTATGCATGAAAAGGGTAAATTTTATGATATGTGAATTATATCTTGATAAAGTTATTTAAAAAAACCACAAGGATGGAAAATGTGGTTTGCAGAACTAAATGTAAATCCTTGACAATGTGAAATATATAGGTCTTGACAATGCAGAAATGACTAATAAAAATAAGTAAGTAGGGGAAGAGAGGTGGGAGGAAATTTTGGAGCGTGAACTGTTTTTATGTTTCACGGTAAGGATACGTTTGCTCTAGCGGCGCCTGGGTGGCTCAGTTGGTTAAGCGTCTGACTCTTGATTTCACCTTATGTGGTG
>NW_023179512.1:0-3724 GCF_002007445.2 Ailuropoda melanoleuca
TGTTTTCTTCCTATGGGACATTTGCTGAGTACCATGGCTACACTAGATGCTAGGGAACTAGGCCAAGAGATGCTAAAAGACCATGTTGGGGGTGCCTGGGTGGTTCAGTCAGTTAAGAATCTGCCCATAACTCAGGTCATGGTCTCGGAGTCCTGGGATCAGGCCCTACATGAGGCTCCCTGATCAGTGGGGAGTTGGCTTCTCCCTCTCCCTCTGCCCTTCAATCCCCCCTCCCCACATGTGCTGTCTGCTCTCTCTTGTGCTCTCTCTCTCTCAAGTAAATAAATAAGTAAAATCCTTTAAAAAAAAGGTGAAAGGATGTATTAACAAAACAAATAACAAATCAAAATAAGATACCACCTCACAGGAGTCAGAATGGCTAAAATTAACAACTCGGGAAACAACAGATGTTGGCAAGGATGTGGAGAAAGGGGAGCCCTCTTACACTGTTGGTGGCAATGCAAACAGGTATAGCCACTCTGGAAGACAGTATGGAGGTTCCTCAAAATTTGAAAATATAGCTACCCTATGACCTAGCAATTGTTCTACCAGATATGTATCCAAAGGATATAAACAGTGATTCAAAGGGGCATATGCACCCCAATGTTTATAGCAGCAATGTCCCGTGGTATATATATACAATGAAATGTTATTCAGCCATCAAAAAGAATGAAATCTTGCCATTTGCAAAGACGTGGATGGAACTAGAGGGTATTACGCTAAGCAAAATAAGTCAGCCAGAGAAAACAAATATCATATGATCTCACTCATATGTGGAACTTAGGTAACAAAACAGATGAACATAGGGAAAAGGAAGGAAAAATAAGATGAAATCAGGGAGGGAGACAAACTGTAAGAGACTCTTACCTATAGGAAACAGAGGCTTACTTGAGGGCAGGGGGTGGGGGGATGGGGTAACTGCGTGACGGGCATTAAGGAGGGCACTTGACGGAATGGCCCCTGGGTGTTATATGCAACGGATGAATCACTAAATTCTACCTCTGAAACTAACAAGACACTATCTGTTAAGTATATTAAATTTTATAAAGGGCTGTATTAAATCTCTTAACACTCCTCAGAGTGATTCCTAAGAGATTTAACTGAGAAGGGGGCTTGACTAAACCATATCTTAACCTCTCATTTCTGTCATTTTGCCAATTTGGTGGCTGCATGAGGGACAGCCTAAAGACTTAAGCTAAAAGATCTCTGAAGGAAAGAACTGACTCTCACAGTTCTTAAGACTGAGGAGAAGAAGACCTTCCAGGAGCTGAACTAAAATCTCTAAAGAGTTCTGTCCTAAGAATAAGAGCCCAGGAGACAAGTATGACTAACACTGAAATCTGACCTTGACACAGACCCAGGCCTCCCTGAGTGAGGTGATCGGCTACTGGCCTCATCCTAACACCAGAGAGAGAGAAAACCATTCTGAAGGAAGAAGCCATTATCTGCAGCTTCTGTACGGTTTTTACTAGAAAATCAAGCATAAAATTAAAAAGTACTTCACATAGAAAGAAGAAAAACTTTATGATCAGTGAACAAGGAAAAAACTGAAAAACAAACAAACAAGCTGACAGATGACCCAGTAATCAGACAAGGTTATCAGACAAGGATTATAGAAATTTAATGTATATTCTATCTAAGAGAGCAAAATATGGTGAAGTTACTTGAGAGTATGAAGAATTCATCCAGAGAATTAGAATCTGGAAAAAAATTGAAGTGGATATTACAGAACTGAAAACATGATTATCTGATAAGCATTGAATTGATAAATTAAGCAGTAGATTTGGCAGAGCAAAACAGAATNAAGAATTCATCCAGAGAATTAGAATCTGGAAAAAAATTGAAGTGGATATTACAGAACTGAAAACATGATTATCTGATAAGCATTGAATTGATAAATTAAGCAGTAGATTTGACAGAGCAAAACAGAATGAGTGAACTGGAAGATAGACGGATACAAATAACAGACACTGAAGTAGGTGGGAGGAAAGATAATGTCAAAAATAATACTAGGTGAGCATTAGACACATGGTAGAGACACTGAAAATATCTACTTTAATGTACGGAGAAAAAAGAGAGAAAATGCGGCAGCAACAATGTTCAATGAGATAATGGACGGAATCTTTCGAGAACTGATGAAAGGTGTAAACCCACATATTCAAGAAGCATACATGCAAAGCAAACTGCACTCGGACACATGGTAATAAATGTTCTGAAAAAAAAAAACACAAAGACAAAAGAAAATCATAAAAGTAGCCAGAGATAAAAACACAATACATTCAAAGGAGCAACAATATAGTTTTCAGGTGAATTCTCAACATAAAAGGAGAAAGATGGCAATGGAAGGAAGTTTTTAATGTTCTGAAAAAAATCTTTGCCAACTAAAATTCTATACTGATAAATTATCCTTTCAAAAATGAAGAGGAGGGGTGCCTGGGTGGCACAGCGGTTAAGCGTCTGCCTGCAGCTCAGGGTGTGACCCCGGCGTTATGGGATCTAGCCCCACATCAGGCTTCTCTGCTATGAGCCTGCTTCTTCCTCTCCCACTCCCCCTGCTTGTGTTCCCTCTCTCACTGGCTGACTCTATCTCTGTCAAATAAATAAAATCTTTAAAAAAAAAAATGAAGAGGTGGCTGGCTGCCTCAGTCAGAAGAGCATACGACCCTTGATCTTGGCGTCATGAGTTCGAGTCCCACATTGGGTGTAGAGATTACTTAAGATAAAATTAAAAATGAAGACAAAACTAAAATATCTTCGGATAAGCATTACTAAAGATAATTCATCTCTCGCTTTCCTACGCAAAAGGGAATATTAATCAATGGTGTTCAATAATACCTCTTTTCAGGTTTATTTGTTTCTATACATGTGACATATTTTAAAAGCAGTAAAATATCTTTAAAAATATTAGATCTTAAGCGGTAAGGAACACAAACAGAAATAANAGTAAGGAACACATACAGAAATAACAAATACACCTTCATAGAGGATTGTCTGTAAATCAGAAAAGCTGAGTGGCCTCCATTTCTCTTTTTTTTTTTTTTATAATTTTTTATTATGTTATGTTAGTTACCATACAGTATATCCTTAGTTTTTGATGTAGTGTTCCATGATTCATTATTTATGTATAACACTCCAAATCTCTTTTTTTAAAAGCTCTTTGCTTCGTCTTTTTTGTGTAATCATGTTCACTGAATAAATGATGGAAAATTCAAACTAGAATTATTACAAAACTCACCTCTATCTTATGAATTGTACATATTCACCGTTCATATCATTTCAGCATAGATTGATGCAAAGATGCAAAAGAAAATATATTTTTATATTTTTATTTAAATTCAATTAGCTAACATAGAGTACATCATTAATTTCAGATGTAGTGTTCAATAATTCATTAGTTGTGTATAGGAAAATATATTTTAATGGGTAATATTTAACTTTCTGATCTGGAATATACTTCTCTCTCCTACAAACATATTTAGAGCATGGTTCCATCACCAAAGACAAAACCCACCAGGTGCATTTATTTCTCTCTGTGCTACTGGATTGCACAAAATACATGGCTATCACTAATTTAGGCAGTGTTACTCTTTAGAAAGCATTTCTTATACTTCACCNCCTATCTTATGAATTGTACATATTCACCGTTCATATCATTTCAGCATAGATTGATGCATACATGCAAAAGAAAATATATTTTTATATTTTTATTTAAATTCAATTAGCT
>NW_023179513.1:0-3122 GCF_002007445.2 Ailuropoda melanoleuca
CCCTCTGAAGCCCTCAGTTTGTTTCCCAGAGTTCATAGTCTCTCATGGTTCATTCCCCCTTCTGTTTACCCACTCTTCATTCTTCCGTTCCTTCTCCTACCGATCTTCCTGCTATTTCTTTTGTTCCATAAATGAGTGAAACCATATGATAATTGTTTTTCTCTGCTTGACTTATTTCACTTAGCATAATCTCCTCCAGNGCCACGTCCATGTTGCTGCAAATATTGGGTAATCGTTCTTTTTGATAGCTGAGTAATATTCCATTGTATATATGGACCACAGCTTCTTAATCCAGTCATCTGTTGAAGGGCATCTCGGCTCCTTCCATGATTTGGCTATTGTGGACAATGCAGCTATGAACATTGGGGTGCATATGGCCCTTCTCTTTACTACGTCTGTATCTTTGGGGTAAACACCCAGTAGTGCAATGGCTGGGTCATAGGGTAGTTCAATTTTTAACTTTTTAAGGGACCTCCACACTGTTTTCCAGAGTGGCTGTACCAACTTGCATTCCCACCAACAATGTAGGAGGGATCCCCTTTCTCCACATCCTCTCCAACAATTGTTGTTTCTTGCCTTGTCTATCTTTGCCATTCTGACTGGTGTAAGGTGGTATCTCAGTGTGGTTTTCATTTGAATTTCCCTGATGGCTAATGATGTTGAACATTTTTTCATGTGTCTGTTAGCCATTTACATGTCTTCATTGGAAAAGTGTCTGTTCATATCTTCTGCCCATTTTTTGACTGATTATTTGTTTCTCGTGTACTGAGTTTGAGAAGTTCTTTGTAGATCTTGGATACCAGTCTTTTATCTATAGTGTCATTTGCAAATATCTTTTCACGTTCCGTGGGCTGCCTCTTAGTTTTTTTGACTGCTTCCTTGGCTGTTCAGAAGGTTTTATCTTGATGAAGTCCCACAAGTTCATTTTATCTTTTGTTTCTCTTGCCTTTGGAGATGTCATGAAAAAAGTTGCTGTGGCTGATGTCAAAGAGGTTGCTGCCTATGTTCTCCTCTAGGATTTTGATGGATTCCTGTCTCACATCGAGGTTTTTCATCCATTTAGAGTTTATCTTTGTGTATGGTGTGAGAAAGTAGTCAAGTTTCATTCATTTGCATAGAGCTGTCCAATTTTCCCAGCACAATTTATTGAAGAGATTGTCTTTTTTCCACCGGATGTTTTTTCCTGCTTTATCAAAGATTAGTTGCCCAAAGAGCCGAGGGTCCATTTCTGGGTTCTCTATTCTGTTCCAATTGGTCTATGTGTCTTTTTTGTGCCAGTACCATGCTGTCTTTGTGATCACAGCTTTGTGGTACAGTTTGAAATCTGGCAACGTGATGCCCCAGCTTTGTTTTTCCTATTCAACAATTCCTTGGCAATTCGGGGCCTTTTCTGGTTCCACACAAATTTAAGGGCTGTTTGTTCCAGTTCCTTGAAAAATGTCCTTGGTATTTTGATNGTTCCAGTTCTTTGAAAAATGTCCTCGGTATTTTGATCGGGATAGCATTGAAAGTGTAGATTGCTCTGGGTAGCATGGACATTTTAACTATGTTAATTCTTCCAATCCATGAGCATGGAATATTTTTCCATCTTTTTATGTCTTCTTCAATGTCTTTCAAGAGTGATTTGTAGTCTCTAGAATATAGATCCTTTACGCCTCTGGTTAAGTTAATTCCAAGATAACATGATTTTTGGTGCTATTGTAAATGGAATGGATTCCCTAATTTCTCTGTCTTCAGTCTCATTGTTCGTGTATAGAAATGCAACTGATTTCTGAGCATTGATTTTGTATCCCACCACATTACTGAATTGCTCTATAACTTCTAATAGTTTGGGAGTGGATTCTTTTGGGTTTTCCGTATAAAGTATCATGTCATCTGCGAAGAGAGACATTTTGACTTCTTCTTTGCCAATTTGGATACATTTNTGGATACCTTTGATCCCTTTTTGTTGTCTGATTGCTGTTGCAAGGACTTCTAGTACTAGGTTGAATGATAATTCTGCCAATACAACTTTAAGAGAATTTTGTACTTACATACCACATAGAGGACAAACAACATTCTAGTGTAAAAAAGTCATTAACACGTGACATTAAAATCCAGCTCTGATCTTTCTCATATCTGCACTGGGAATTCTGTAATGTGTAGCAAATGGAATTAGAGAAAAAAAAGTGATGGCATTAGAAATTTGAATCACATGTGTTCCAGGCCCAGGGGAGTGCTGACACTGAAATTCCAGGTTGGGCAAAATAGTGATAGCACCTACAGTTTGATTTACATAATTCCAGCCAGAAATTCTCTGAGGGGAAAAAAAAGTGGGAGAGAATTTTGTCCTCTATGGGCTGAGAATTCCAGAGTAAGCTGATATGGGAATGAGAAGCTGGTGGTGGCTCAGAAATAGTTCAAGAATTTCTGAGAGACCCCAATATGCTAGTTTATATAACGTGATACAGAAATTCCTAAATCACCAAAACACATTTTTTGTTGATTTCCATTCTCTTGTCATGGGAAGAACCATTCTGATTCAAGCCACAGTTATTCTCCTTGTATGCACTCTGGCCTACATCCGATTTATACAGATAACTTGAATNAAACTTGAATTTTGAAAATGCAAATCTGTTATTCCCCTGCTTTCCATGGGGTAAAATGAACCCCATTATCATTGTTTACAAAGCCCTGAATGGTCTCCTCTTGCCTTCTCTGTTTCATCTCTGACTAGACTGTTTCTGCCTCTTTCTCTTCCCTTTCCACCCACCTGGACTTCTCAGTCTTTCATAATTTCCCTTGGCATTCTTTCTTCCACTGGAAACATTTCATTTTCTGCTCTCTCATAACACAGGATAAAGTCTTCTTCTGGTCTTCTTGAGAAAGTCAAATCTTCTTTCTCAAAATCTCTCATTTTAGCACTTGGAAATACTTGCCATGGTTGTGAACTGAAATTTATTTGCATGAGTACTCAATTTAATTAATATCTTTAATCCTCCTCTAGATTCTAAGCTCTGTGATAGTTGTGTCTCCACTGCCTACTCANTACTGCCTACTCAATGTTACTCGAATATTAGTTGAAAAATAAATGAATAAATGAATAGAACCATGTGCAAATGGTATGTTTGAATAAAATGCAA
>NW_023179514.1:0-9098 GCF_002007445.2 Ailuropoda melanoleuca
GCCAATTGCTGTCCTCATGTTTGTTCCTGAAGACTCAGTCTAAGGCAGTTGAGTGTATGTCTCTCTGGGAGTAGAAAGGCTCCTGGATCGAGGTAAGGACTGGGCTGGTGTTATGTCCCAGACAGGCCAGAGGTGACAGGACTCTTGGAGGCTATTCATGTATGTGGACATAGGATGGTAGAACCAGGGGCGCCAATCTGGTTGATCATGGCCACTGTGGAGAGGGAGGTCTGGGAAGGCAGGTGATTGTTGGTCATGGCTGCTGTGGAGAGGGAGGTCTGGGAAGGCGGGTGAGAGTACATAGGCTATCTGATGTTATTGAAAGTAAGTGGATAAAGAGATGCCATCCAAAAAGTAACAGGTGCCCTAGTAATTAGGCTGGGTATGAGAAAACAGAAAGATATTGAGTGAGACTGCAGACACATCTTGGCAAATATGAGAAGAGCCTTGGGAAGGACTGGAACCTGTGCTGGGCTTCAGAAAGCAGGGTGTGGGAAGGGCTTTGCGGAGAGAGCTAGGCTATCTCAGGCAGATATGAGAAGAAAGTGTGAGGGAGGGGTGTCCTAGAGGGGTCACGGAGGATGAACGTGTGTTAGAACAAGGTCATTCCAACAGGAGACCCATTAAACAGGCAGATCTCCATCCCCTGAGCTCCCTGGTTTTGCTCTTTGGCTGAATTAATAAAAAACATTCCTGCTTCTCCTCTCCCCCAACCATCTGGCATCAGCAGTTTCTATGATCTTCCCTCATCTCAAGCCCCTGCCTGTGCTTTATTGTGTCTTCTCGGGCCTCTGCCTCCCAGCTACGTGCTCTATAGAGACATTTCCCTCCTTCAAGGCCAGCTGGACTCCCTTGAGTAGCTAATGGTAAAACAGTTTCTCCCGTCAGCAGGAGGATGGTATAGGGGCTGATGGTCCTCTCCAGAAAGAAAAACAGCAGAGGCACCAAGAGCGGGAGTCAGGGGGTAGAAGATACGATGTTAATGAGCATAAGCTATAACTTAGCTACTGAGATAGGTATTTTGAGATACTCTTCCTCAGAGGGAATAAACATTTGTCACCAATTCTCCAAAACTCCCTGAATAAAGTGATTCATTCTTAAATCATAAGCCCCAGGTTCCTGGGAGGGTCTCAGTTTTTTATATCACCAGTTTGTACTGTGATGCTTGAAAAATAGTTTAATGCTCAAAATATACTTGCCGAAGACTAATGAGTGAGAGGATACTGGCAGATATATGATAAAATTTCCACCTTCAACCAAGTCTTCTAAATGTGCTGCTACCTGCCCAGCAAAAATGTGCTTTCTCCTTCCCGATTTCATTTCAGTAGTTTTTAAACTTAGTTTCCGAAGGTGTGAACACAAGGGATGCCTCCCTCCCCTTGGGCTCACAGGCCCTGTCAGTATTCCCTCCTATAAGTCTCATGGCTTTCTTTACACGTGAGCAAATTATGCAATCAATTCTGAAACTTCAAATCTCATTTTTATCCATAATTGGTTTGTGACATTTGGCATGACGGAGTGTCGTTTACTTTTATTTTATTATTATTTTTTAAAACAATTTTTATTTTGTTATATTAGTCACCATACATACCCGTTTTTGATGCAATGTTCCATGATTCATTATTTGCGTATAACACCCAGTGCACCATGCAATACGTGCCCTCCTTACTACCCATCACCAGCTTATGCCATTCCCCCACCCCTCTCCCCTCTGAAGCCCTCAGTTTGTTTCCCAGAGTCCACAGTCTCTCATGGTTCATTCCCCCTTCTGTTTACCCCCCTTTTCTTCTTCCCTTTCTTCTCCTACTGATCTTCCTATTTCTTATGTTCCATAAATGAGTGAAACCATATGATAATTGTCTTTCTCTGCGTTTACTTTTAGTGTGACATGGGGAAAATATCTAATTCCTGGAGTGGATATGCAATATCTACATGCAAAAAAATACGAAGGACTACATACGAAGTGCTTACTATAATCTCTGGCATAAATAGATGTATAATAAATACTGGATTAATACCTCTGTGACTGTATTATGTTCAGATCCATTCTCTTCCTAGAATACGACTAGCCATTTAGAATCCTGTATCTTCAGCCAATTACTATTCCAATAAATGTCCATAAGTAACCTTCTAAAGCAGAGTACTTGTTCTAAACTCCTGGCTTCAAGACATCTATTGGCTGCTCCCTGTGTAAAGGATGGAGTCTAAGTGTGAGGTTGGGATCAGGGCTCTTCACCAACAGGAAAATCTGCCTGTGCAGCCCCTCCCCTGCCCCTTTCAGTGTTTTCTGTCCATCAGCTACCCTGGGCTGGAAACGTCTCAAGAATGCAAACATTTTTCATGGTGATTCCCCTTTTCATTCTTGACCTTCTGTTAAATGACTCAATCGCAAATTCAAGCACCATCTTGTAATTGCCTTCGTGCCCCCCCGCCATGGTTTCCTTCCTGCATTCATTACCATCTGTTTGTAGGGAAAGAAACAACAACAATATTTTTGGTTGTTGGAAACATGTATCTTTTAATTAAAGTGTCACTCACTAAGGGCAGAGAATATATTCTATTTACCTTTGTATGTGTCTTATTATTTGCACGTTCCAAGAAGACAGAGTGTAAGATATGCCAAAATCTCCTAGTGTCTTCATAAAGAATATTTCAAGAAAATCTGTGTTTTCTTCTGTCTGTGAATAGGAGGTGTGGTCCTGAAAGGTCTCCCGAGGCATGACTTCTTTAAACCACACGGCTGTCAGCCACACAGTCTTCTGCCTATTGGGCATCCCTGGCCTTGAGGACCAACACATGTGGATTTCCATCCCCTTCTGCATTTCCTATGTCATCGCCCTGCTTGGGAACAGCCTGCTGGTCTGCATTATCCTCACCAAGCGCAGCCTCCGTGAACCCATGTACCTCTTCCTCTGCATGCTGGCTGCGGCAGACGTTGTCCTCTCCACCTGCATAGTTCCCCAGGCCTTGGCCATCTTCTGGTTCCATGCTGGGGAGATCTCCCTGGATTGCTGCATCACTCAGGTATTTTTTCTCAATTCCACCTTCATCTCTGAGTCAGGGATCTTGCTGGTGATGGCGTTTGACCGCTACACTGCCATATGCTACCCACTGAGATACACCACTATTCTTACACGTGCTCTGATTGGGAAAGCTGGGCTGACCATCTTCCTGAGAAGTTATTGTACAATTTTCCCCATAACGTTTCTTTTGAAAAGATTGACTTTCTGCCAAAACAATATTATCCCACATACCTTTTGTGAACACATTGGTTTGGCCAAATATGCTTGTAATGACATTCGAGTGAACATCTGGTATGGACTTTTTGTCATCATGTCGACAGTGGTCTTAGACGTCCTGTTAATTTTTGTTTCCTATGTGCTGATTCTCCGTGCTGTCTTCCACATGCCTTCCCGAGAGGCTCGCTGCAAAGCTCTTAACACATGTGGCTCCCATGTCTGCATCATTGTCCTCTTTTATGGGCCTGGGATCTTCACAAGTCTTACTCAGCAGTTTGGACGCCACATTCCACCTCACCTCCACATCTTATTGGCTAATGTCTGCATTCTGGTTCCACCTATGATGAATCCCATCATTTATGGGATTAAGACCAAGCAAATCCGGGAGCAGGTGGCTTATGTATTTTTTCCAAAGCAGAAATAACCTTGGCAGAGAAGAAGATTTTCCAGCATCTCTAGCTATCAATGAAAGTGTAGTGAAATTAGTGCATGGCGTGGGTCGACTGAAACAGTAGGAAAAACTCAGTAAATTTAATTTCTGGAGGAAATTGATCATGGAGTTTGCAGGAGTTATATTTTCGATTGGCAAAATAACCTCAGAGAGCTTTGTCATGTCCGACTGGGCAAACTACCGTCTGCAAGAACCTGGACAGCATGAATTTTTTTCCGGAAGTTCTGTCCTTTTAAACAATAGCCTGATTGTTAGAATTACACCAATAAGAACATTACTCTCTTCTGGGAATTTGCTCAACTATTCCTCACTGAGTTTTGCAATTCTGAGACCTCTTGTGATATCTGGACCATCACATACAAACCTTCATTCCTGTATGTCCTTCATTTTGGCTAAATGACATTCTAAGCATCAGGGTTTCCTAGGCTTCACTGTGATCTCTAGGATAATTTATATCCTGCCATCACGTGTGCTTCTTATAGGAGAATGTAAATGCATTGCATGTTCCATATTTTACAGAATAATATCTGAGAAACCTGAGGCTGATTGCTCTTGTGTTGGGTAAAGACTCCTGTGGTTTCTGAGGGGTGGTGTGTGGCTGGGGAGAAGCTGAGGAAGGGGAACTCCCCCAAATCTTAGAATCAGGCCATGTTCTTCAATGATTCCTTCCTCAGTGGGGCATTCAGGGCCTTTGATGACCTGATTCCTGACCTTCTTCATAGCAACACTTCCCATATCACCTTCCAAGAGGCCCGAGTGTGAGACGCACAAGGCCATTAACACCTCACCTTTCCAAGATGATGCCACGCTTTCCATGTCCCTGCTCTGCGTTGGGATTACCTCCAACAGCTCATGGAAAACTCCTATTCCTCCTTCCACACCCACTTCTCATCTCTCCTCCGTGACCCTCTCCAACCACAGCTCCTCCCAGTGTACTCGTTAGTGTTACTTCCTCTCGGAGAGAAATAGCCTATTTGCCATATTTCTCTCTCTTNAACTCCCCCAAATCTTAGAATCAGGCCATGTTCTTCAATGATTCCTTCCTCAGTGGGGCATTCAGGGCCTTTGATGACCTGATTCCTGACCTTCTTCATAGCAACACTTCCCATATCACCTTCCAAGAGGCCCGAGTGTGAGACGCACAAGGCCATTAACACCTCACCTTTCCAAGATGATGCCACGCTTTCCATGTCCCTGCTCTGCGTTGGGATTACCTCCAACAGCTCATGGAAAACTCCTATTCCTCCTTCCACACCCACTTCTCATCTCTCCTCCCTGACCCTCTCCAACCACAGCTCCTCCCAGTGTACTCGCTAGTGTTACTTCCTCTCGGAGAGAAATAGCCTATTTGCCATATTTCTCTCTCTTGCCGTATATATGCATACATACTATTGACCATACTGCATCTAAGATTCTGTAACCTATTTTTCTTACTCGATAACACATTCCTGGCATTGATCATTTTGAATATATGTAGACCTACACAATACATTTCTACATATCATTGTATTTCATTGCAGGGTTTTACCGTAGTGATTTTCATCAAGCTGGCTTTTTTCTAAGCCATTTTTCTATGGCTTTATGATTGTTTCTTTACAAGTTCATGGCTCAATTTTACTGGTTTCCTAAATGCACAGCCCATTATATTTTCCAAATCAATTATTTTAAGGGTCATATTTAATACACGATATGGAGTAAGACAATGTAAGACAATTGGAAAGTAACAAAAATATAAAGAATAACTTCAATCAGGTGAAAATGGCTGATAACTTTTTTGGTGTAATGCCCTATATTCTTTGTTCCATGTGTATATATTTTTGTATTTGATATGAAAATATGTACAAAATCTTGAAATCTTGACTTTTACTATATATGATATATTTAATCATTAGAAACTTAAAATGATTATAATTTCTAATGTTTGCACAATATTCTGTAGTTATATTTTCAATATTATTGAGTGTTTAAGCTTTTCCCTATGTTAATATTATAAATAAGGCTGCTATGAACATTTTTCATAAAGTTCTGAGTTTTCAACTTTTATTTTAATGATAGAGTCCTCGAATTTGAACCCCAGATTTTAAAAAAATAATTTTTTATTCAGTTTTATATTAGTTTCAGACGTACAATGTATGATTCAACAATTCTACACATTCCTCAATGCTCATCACGATACGTGTGCTCTTTATCCTTTTCACCTGTTTCACCATCTCCCCACCCCTCTGGCAACCACTAGTTTGTTCTCTGTATTTCAGAGTCTGTCTTTTTGTTTGTTTTGTTTCCTAAATCCCACATATAAGTATTTGCTTTCATTGTATGGTATTTGTCTTTTTTTGATGGACTTATTTCACTTAGCCTTATACCCTCTACATCCATCTATGTTGTTGCAAATGGCAAGATGTCCTTCTTTCTCGTGGATGAATAACATCCCAATGTGTGTGTATGTGTGTGTATAGATATATCTCACAACTTCTTTATTCATTCATCCTGATGATCATTTAGGTTGTTTCCATATCTTGGCTACTGTGAGTGCATGGGCATGCATGTATCTCTTTGATATCCTGTTTTCATTTCTTTTGGGTATACACCCAGAAATGGAATTGCTGGATCACATAGTAGATCTATTTTTAATTTTTTGAGAAACCTCCATGCTGTTTTCCATAGAGGCCAAACAAATTTACATTCCCACCAATACTGTACAGTGCTCCCTTTTCTCCACATCCTTGCCAACACTTGTTATCTCTTGTCTTCTTTTTTAATAATAATTTTTATTATGTTATATTAGTCACCATACAGTACATCCCCAGTTTTTGATGTAGTGTTCCATGATTCATTATTTGTGTATAACACCCAGTGCTCCATGCAATACATGCCCTCCTTAATACCCATCACCGGCCTATCCCAATCTCCCAGTCCATCCCCTCTGAAGCCCTCAGTTTGTTTCCCAGAGTCCGTAGTCTCTCATGGTTCATTCCCCCTTCTGTTTACCACCCCCTTCATTCTTCCCTTCCTTCTCCTACCAATCTTACTATTTCTTATGTTCCATAAATGAGTGAAACCATATGATAATTGTCTTTCTCTGCTTGACTTAGTTCACTTACGGCATCTCGGCTCCTTCCACAATTTAGCTACTGTGGACAATGCTGCTATGAACATTGCGGTGCATATGGCCCTTCTCTTCAGTACGTCTGTATCTTTGGGGTAAAAACCCAGTAGTGCAATTGCTGGATCATAGAGTAGCTCAATTTTAAACTGTTTAAGGGTTTTCCACACTGTTTTCCAATGTGGTTGTACCAACTTGCATTCCCACCAGCAGGGTAAGAGGAATCCCCTTTCTCCACATCCTCTCCTTGATGACAGCCATTCTAACAGGTATGAGGTGGTTGCTCAGTGTGGTTTTGATTTGCATTTCTCTGACAGGTAATGATTTGGGGCATCTTTTCATGAACCCGTTGTCCATTTGGATATCTTCTTTCAAAAATGTCTATTTCCTCTGCTCATTTCTCAATTGGATTGCTGTCGTTACTGAGTTGTATTTCTTTATGTATTTTGGATATTAACCCCTTTTCTGATATAAGGCTTGCAAAACTTTTCTCCCATTCTGCAGGTTGCCTTTTCATTTTGCTAGCTGCTTTTGTTGTGCATAAGCTTTTATGACGGATATAACCACATATATTCGTTTTTTTCTTTTGTTGTTTGTGCTTTTCGTGACTTATTCAGGAAACGATTGCCAAGACCAATGTCAAGAAGCTGCTTCCCTTTTTCTTCTAGGAGTTTTATGGTATCAAGTCATATGTTTAAGTCTTCAATTCGTTTTGAATTAATTTTTGTGAGTGGTTTAAGATGGTGATTTAACGTCACAGTTCTGCATGTTTTTACCCAGTTTACATTCGAAGTAACAGACACTTTCCTTAGTTGAGAATTTATTAAAGTAATCCACAACGTCTATTTTTCACAGAAATAGAACGAACAATCCTAAAATTTGTATGGAACCAGAAAAGACCCTGAATAGCCAAAAAAAATCTTGACAAAGAATAAAGGTAGAGGCATCGCAAGCCCTGATTTCAAACTTGAACATGCTATAGTAATTAAACAGTATAGTATTTGCATGAAAACAGATGCATTGATGAATGGAACAGAATAGAGAGCCCAGAAAAAAACGCACACTTATATGGTCAGTTAATTCATGATAGAGGTGCCAAGAATATACAACGGGGGAAAAGACAGTCTCTTCAATGAATGGTGTTGGGGAAACTGGATAGACACATGCAAATGAATGAAACAGAACCACTATCTTATACCATACACAAAAACTAACTCAAAGGGGATTAAAGACTTGAATGTAAGACATGCAACCATAAATTTCCTGGAAGAAAACATAGCAGGTAAGCTCCTTGACATTAGTCTTGGCAATGATTTTCTAGATTTGACACCAAAAGCAAAAGCCACAAAAGCAAAAATAAACAAGTGGGACTGCATCATACTAAAATGATTCTGTGCAGCAAAGGAATCCATCAACACAATGAAAATGTAACCTATGGAGTGAGAAAATATTTGTAAGTTATAACTGATAAAAGGTTAATATCCAAAATACATATGAGTTGCTGAACTTACATAATTCAATAGCAAAAACCCAACTGATTAAAAAATGGGCAGAAGAAATGAATGGAAATTTTCCCAAAGAAGACATGAAGATGGCCAACAGACACATGAAAAGATACTCAACATCGCTCATCATCAAGGAAATACAAATCAAAACCACAATGTTCTATTACCTCAAACCTGTTAGAATTGCTGTCACCAAGAAGAGAAGAGATAACAAGTGTTGGTGAGGATGTGGAGAAAAGAGAACCCTTGTGCAATGTCGGTGGAAATGTAAATGGGTACAGCCACTATGAAAAACAGAGTGAAGGTTCCTCAGGAAATTAAAAATACAACTACCATATAATGCAGAAATTCCACTGTGTGGGTATTTAGCCTACGGAAACAAAAATACTAACTCAAAAGGATATCCCCACCCTCACGTTCATTGCAGCATTATTTACAATAGCCAAGACATGGAAGCAACATGTGTTCATTGGTAGATAAATGAATAAAGAAAATGTGGTATATATATATATTCAATAGAATATTTTTTCACCATAAAAAAGAAAGAAATTTTGCCATTTGTAAGAATATGGATGGATCTTGAGAGCATTATGCTAAGTGAAATAAATCAGACACAGAAAAGTAAATACTATATCATCGCGCTTATATGTGGAATTANACACTTATATGTGGAATTAAAAAAACCCCATCTACTGAGCTCATAGATACAGAGAACAGAATGGGGTTGCAGGAGCCTGGGGTGTGAGTGACATGGGTAAAGGTGGTCAAAGGTGCAAACTTGCAGTTATAAAATACATAAA
>NW_023179515.1:0-4468 GCF_002007445.2 Ailuropoda melanoleuca
GGCACTGTTCCATCTTATCTCTTCCAAGGATGAAATCTTATTTCTTACAATGTTTGAAATCTTTCATCCATCACTAATCACTTCCCTTTCCTACTTTTCTTTTTTTTGTGTGTGCTACTTTCCTTAAATATATGTTGCTATTAGTATCTCCTTGCAATTTGATAGGAGGAATGTCAGAAGGAAGACAGCAGTCTCTTCTAGATTAACACATAACTACATCTTTATTTCCATTTTCTTGAGACGGATTATCTTATATAATTTTCAAAAAGCGATTAGAACAAACTCATTTAAGTTAATGTGTAAGTCACAGAGAATTGATTTGTCCTTTTTTAAAAAACTATTTTTATGAGATATAATTGACACAAAATTGTATAAGTTTAAGATGTACAGCACTGATTTGATACCTTATATATTATAATATGATTATCACCATAGTGTTAGCTAACACCTCTGTCACCTCACATAATTATCATTTCTTTTTGTGGTGAGAACACTTAAGACCTATTCTCTCAGTAATTTGAAGTTCAGAATACAATACAGTTATCTATAACCACTACGTTGTGCCATATCTCCAGGATTTATTAATTAGTCAAACAACATATACGTATTTCGCACTCCCCAGCCTCTGGTAAGCATCACTCTACTCTGCTTTTATGAGTTTGGATTTTTTAGATTCCACTTATAACTGAGATCATACAGTATTTGTGTTTCTTTGGTTTGTCTCACTTTACATGATGCCCTCAAGGCCCATCCATGTTGTCTCAAATGGTGGGATTTCCTTTTTTTCTCATGGCCGAATGACATTCCATTGTGTATGTGTCTATAAATACACTATTCAAAGATATAATAGCCTGTGAATTATGTTCCTGATTTTTTTTTCAAATTGCATATACCAGGAAAAGAAGACCCACTCTATTTTATTTATTTTTATATTTATTTGTTTATTATTCTTCCTCCTACATTATTTTTTTTATTATCCAAGTTTTATTATGTTCAGTAAGCCTACATATAATACATCATTAGTTTTTGATAGGACCCACTAAATCTTAATAGCAGGTATTTCTTAGTGTCGGATATATGTTATTTAAAAAGGTTTTAATTGTTACATTTTTCTCTTTTTAAATTGAGGAGTATAATATTTTAAAATTGCATAACATACAACAAAGCACTTATTATAAAGTTACACACACACACATAATTCGTTTCATTTTTAATTACTTTAGACAGAATTTCCAACTTCTATTCTTAATGGCAGGATGTCTGCACCGTGGGAATTCCTTTCTGCACTGCCCTCATTTGGGGACCAGCTGTGGTTTGGTATTTGGCTCCATTGTCTCTCAGGTCTCTTAAGCACTGTTTCACACTGAGACTTGGAAGTCGTGAGCATGTGAGATTATGCCCCTTCCCCTGGGATGTCAGCCTGACTAGGCACTTCTGACCTAAGATCTATAAGGTGAAAGCAGGGTGCTACCTTCATGTACATTCCTGGGCCCTCACACTGGCATGAGCACCTCTCATACTCCTTGTCTGGAGCTACATTGTAGGTAAGGCAATGCCTTCCAGATATTTTGATCCTAGGCTACTCCATGGTAAAGCCTAGGCTTGCTCCACCTGCCTGTGTGAACCCGGGAATCAAGGGCATTGCCCTGCAAAGGATGTTGTTGGTGATTTCTTACACTAGGGAAAATTAGGAAGATCATGGTCTTTCCACACTCAGAGATAGAACTATCAAGGGATGTTTGCTCTTATGTGGGAAGGGAGAACCTAGATGCTCTCAAAATCTCCTTTATAGTATAGGGAATTCTTCTCTTTATGTTTATTCATTTCTACAAATATATGGTATAATGACAGACGCAGAGGGTTATGATAATAACCTTAAGATGCCTTAGTTCAGGGAAGGATAAATAGGTACACCCTTTTCCCACCAAGTACTAGCCCACTTTCCCCCACCATGTTTGATTTCTTCAATTCATCACACAACTTGCAGTCAGCCAATCTAATTCCAACTTACGTTTTTTAATCAAGGTATTGCCCTAATTCATGGGGTGACATAGGTGGGAGATTTGGCCCATATAATAAAGAGCTCACAGATCAGTAAAGGGAGAATCCCACCAAGTACTAGCCCACTTTCCCCCACCATGTTTGATTTCTTCAATTCATCACACAACTTGCAGTCAGCCAATCGAGAGAAGAAAGGTGACTGTCAAGTAGAGTATCTGGTTGGCTGAAGAGAGAGGGACTGTGTCACCAGTATTTAGTGTAGGGAGCACAAAATCTGTATCGTTCAGCATGCTATGAAACCTAGAATCTTGGTTAGATAAAATGACTATGATAATACCGAATTGGCAGACTCATTATAGGAATGTAATTAAATTCATAAATGAGTTTAAATAAGTAGGTAAATTTAAATAGGAAAATATAGGCAACCTAAAGGTATTGCCGCCATTGTTTGGGAAGGCAAGTGATATTTGAGTTGGTATGCAAGCTGGCTGTTTATGCACAAGGTAGACATAAAACACCCAGAGCAGAGGCAAAGAAAGGTCTTCTGCTAATTGCCAAATCATTCATTGCCTGATACCTGGTTGATACTTAATAGAAAATTTAAAAAAATTTAACAAATGGAATTGCTTAAATTAATTTAGGGTCCATGGCTTGAAATACTCAGACTTGGAATAGTCAGACTTGAAATATTCAGTGATAACATCACATGTCAATAAAAAATTGAATTTGATATTTCAGGAAAAACATTTCAAAAAATAACAAAAAAAGTTGAAATAGTCTCAAAGAATCTAGAACTCCCTTTTCTGGATTTAGCTTTCTCCTGACATTCTTCTCCAGGGGATCATGGAGAGGATTCTTCAGGTGCCTAATAGGACTTTACTCTGCATTTCAGACCCTAAATTCCAAAAGAAAGAAAGAAAGAAAGAAAGAAAGGAAAGAAAGAAAGAAAGAAAGAAAGAAAGAAAGAAAGAAGAAAGAAAGAAAGAAGGAAAGAGAAAGAAAGAAAGAAAGAAAGAAGAAAGAAAGAAAGAAAGAAAGAAAGAAAGAAAGAAAGAAAGAAAAAGAAAGAAAAAAAAAATAAATAGGCCACCTGTAGAGAAACATAGCATAGCATGGAAGGGAGAAGAATGTGAGAAAGCAAGGCTTCTTGGATTTCCTACGTCCTAAGCGGTAGCTGATTCAACCAGATTTTCCTGGGGGTTGGGATCAAGTAATAATATAAAGGAGGCCATTTTCTGTTTTAAACAGCCAGAGGCAACAGTGGGTGCTGCACACACTTTGTGTCAAAATGGCTGCCCAGCGTGGGATGAGGGAACACAGAAGCAGCAGTCATAGTGTCAATCACGGTGCTCTCCATCAGATCCTGGAGACTTAGACACCCGGACCAGGTAATGGAGCCTATCATCATCAAGGAGGGAAGAGAAATTGTGATTGGTGTGTGGTGGTTTGGTGCAGCGTTCATGATGGAGCATGCGTTCGGTAGTACAGGGGGCTGCTTTGTCTCTTCCACTGGAAAAGGCTCAACGTAAGACTGAACGAAGACCTTGTGGTGAATTTCTCTTCCTGTACTTTGTGATTATTCTACTTCCAATCCTTTCCTGTATTCTGTCCCCTTATTAATTCTTAGAACCACAGACAAAATAAGGGAGTCCCAGGGTAAGTCTGAATGGTACTTGCAACCAAATTACCTCCCCCTTTGGAAGACAAAGTATGAATCATCCCACACAACCCTGTTCTTTACCTGGAAGGTGGCTGTAGTACCGGGCAGGGAGAAATTATAAGAAGCAGGAGCTGTGGGGGTCCCAAGTTAGAAACATGAATCCTCATATTTCTCCAGAGAAACAAACAAATAAATAAACACAGAAACAAATAAATGAAAAAACAGCCTAACTGAAGTACTATTTGGTAGCCTTTATAAGGATTGGGCTTCAGTGGAACAGATGTGAAGTCTGAGATAGAAAAACTTGGATTTCTTCCTGAAATAATCACTAATAGCTTTGGGAAGCAAATTAAACATTCTGTAACTGGACCCCAGGATGCATGGGCTTCTTTAAAGGAAGTAACAAAACAGATGAACACAGGGAGGATAAAAAGAGAAGCAAACCAGGAAACAGACTATTAATGATAGAGAACAAACTGAGGATGCCTGGAAAGGAGATTTGGCAGGGGGATGGTTTAAATGTGTGTAGAGTATTAAGGAGGGCCATTGTGATTAACACTGGGTGTTGTGTGTATGTGATGAATCACTAAATTCTACACCTGAAACTGGTTTGCATTCTCAAGGACATTCTGAATTAAACTTCTATTTCTTAATTCCTTCTCCTCAGTATAGAGACTTCTGGATAGAGTTCCTCTACTGAATTAGTTATGCTGGTTTCCAATAATTCATATGTTGCCCCCAAATCTTTTATTCTTAATGGAATTCCTGGTCTCGAAAGAGTACATGTATGGATCTCCCTCCCATTCT
>NW_023179516.1:0-1266 GCF_002007445.2 Ailuropoda melanoleuca
AGTGACCCCATCTCCAGGGCCAAGTGCCAGCATTTGAACTTTGCCTAACTCACCTTCAAAGTGCAAGGAATAGGACCCGCAGGCCACTGTTTGCTTTCCACTCCCGCTGGCTCTGGGTGGAGGGGGAGCTGCTCCGCGGAGCCTTCCTTGCTGTGCCGCTTGCTTCTCCATATGATCTCTGGGAAGTAGATCAGCGGTGGCGCCCTGGAGCCTTGTGCTTTCAGAAAATCAGGGAATTGCGTGCTGACGTCAACTCTTTCTCCACTTAATTCCCACAAGGCTGCTTCCCCTCCAACAAGTGGCCAGAAGGACGGGCACTCCCACGGCAAACCTCTAGTGGCCGAGGGGCAGTGGGGCTCTGAAGAGCAGCCACCCCTGTCCCATGCAGTCCCAACCATCCTCCTTTCTCTGTTCGGGGCTCTGCTGGGGTCTGATGGGATGACCCGCATAGGCTGCCGCGTGCATGGCTAAGATCAAGGGCAGGCCCACAGAGCGAGCCCTGACGCNGAGCGAGCCCTGACGCTCCCTCTGGGGTAGCCCAGCGCCTAGAGACGTGATTCCAGTCCCGGGATAAAGGGAGCTGGGGTGGATTGGAACCACTTACTGGCATGACAGAACTCAGAACTCTGTTCTCAGAGCAGTCTCTCAAGGGACCCCGATTTCCACACTTCAAAGGAACACGGACAGGAAACCCTGGGGCTGAGGAGCCATTGGCTTCAGTCACTCAACGTGTCTCTTGAGTTCCTCCTTGTTGCTCTCAGGGCCTGGGGCCAGGCTCGTCAGAAGCCTAGCTCTGCCACACTGGTCCCAAGGACTGCGGTGGGTGGGGTGAAGGCACACCCCCGCCTTTGTGGGGAGCCGTTCGCTAACGTGGCTACTATCCAGACTCTTGGGAACTGGCTCCTGGCCGGAGCCTGAGACGGTGTGTGGGGCAAGTGGGCTCCAGAGGGAGGCTACACATCCCTCTCCAAGGGCCAAAGGCGGGGGGGGGGCAGCAGTCTCCTTCCCCACACAGCCCCTCTGGGGAGAATGTCCATGGCACCCACACCATCTCCCCGGCAAGCACGGTGTCTCGGTTTCCCCGAGCGCCAGTGCTGTGGAGGAAGCACGTCCAGGGTCCTGCAGAGAAGCCTGACTGCGGACAGAGGGCTGCCTGGAGAAGGGGCTGAATGCCGATGGGCAACCGACACTGTGGCCCTTGCTCTCTGTGAGGGGCTTGATCTATAGCCAAGGGGGGATGGCGTCTGAGGAGGGAGAGAGTCAGCC
>NW_023179517.1:0-4006 GCF_002007445.2 Ailuropoda melanoleuca
ATTCCTACAAGGCAGGTGTTAAAATCTCTGGGCTACATTTAAGAAAACTGGCTCTAAAGGTGAATCCCTCTGAAGTCTCAGATTGAAATCCAGACATGTTGTCAGGATTCAAAGTCAGGTCTTCTTGAGGATAAAATCTGTTCCTTTATCTATTCTTGTCTCTCAGGGGAAATTTGGACAAGTCACTTCCTTCCTAACTGTAATTTTTCCTCCCAGTTCCCGTTTTTGCTTTGCGAAGCCTTCCCAAAGCAGTCCACTCCTTCCTGCATTGACAGCTCTGTTAATATTTAAACATATTTACCTCCGTTTAGAAATCATTGGCTGGGAGCCTACTGGGTTTTAGGGACAGTGTTAGGTGCTAAAGACACAGATGAATAATTTGAGTTATTTTATAGGAGCTTACCTTCTAAGACTCTAGGACAGGCCATGAAGGAACAGATGCATTTAATTAGAGAGAGTTGGTTAAAAAGAAAGCAGTCTGCACGTGTACTCTTGAGTACAGAGGAGAATTTTACTAGGGACCAGGGCCAGCAAAAACCCAGAGGAGTGAAATAGCGTGCCTGGTGTGAAGAACTACAGACCATTTAGTATCTTGAGAGGAAAAGGTAACTCTGGAGCTACTGGAGAAGCTGACAGTGGAAAAGGGGCTTGTGAGGGAGTGTGGTCATAAACTCAGAGATATGAGACTGGTCTTCTCCTTTGCTGTGGGGAATCTCCAGTGACACATTTTATGGCCAGGATCAGCAAAATTTTTCTGTAAAAGGCCAGAGAGTAAATATTTTAGACTTTGCAGACCACAAATGGTCTCTGCCACATATTCTTCTTCCTCTTTTTTTTTCTTTTTTACAACCTTTTAATAATCTAAAACAAACAAACAAACAAACAAAAACTGCTTTACTTGTAGGTGTAAAAAACACAGGCTGCAGACCACATTTTGCCTGAGGCTATAATTTACTGAATCCTGCTTTATGGTTCAGTCTCCATCTCTCACAGTCCGTGGTCACCAACCTTTGATTTCTCAATTTTCCTCTTAAAATTTAATGCTTAGTTAAGACCAATATATATCATCTCATTTAATCTGCATAACAATCTATTTATAAGTTATAAAAGCTTAATGATTTTTTAAAAAATTAAGTAAACCCTGAAGACAAGCAGGAATACTTCATAATTCTTCAATGTCCATTCACCATTAGAGATTTGCTAAATATTTAAAAGGTAAAATGGTTGGACTTTTATTGCGGACATAATTTAGCCCTGCAGGACTTAAATTTTACTGTGCATAAGAGCTACCGAACAGGGTTGTATACCATAAACCATGTATACTATACCTTATGTGTAAAATAAGGATTTTTCAAAGTTAGTTTTGGCTATGTGAAATTTTTCACTTATATACTGACTTTAGAAGGAAATTTTCCCCCAGTAAGGTGTGCATAATATAGTGGGACAGTTAGTTTCCCGGCCTAGAGTTGGAACCTCTAAAAATACAATTCAGATTTGTTTTAGAAATCAAGTCACCTATTGAGCTGGTGATTGATTTAAAACAAAACAAAACAAAACCACCCTACCGTGTTTTCACTTGCACTATGGCCAAATCATACCTCTGCCATTCTTTACAAGCAAGATTATGTTGTTATTGCTCTGGTTTATTTCTAATTTAAATGCAAATCTTTTTTGATACTTACCCCTGTTCAGTTTCATTGCCTTATTTTTAACTCCCTGCTCAAACTGTTGAGGTTATCCTGAATCTTTGTTTAACCATCCACCACATTATCTGTCCTTCCTAATTTCATAGCAACTTAGGGTTGGAGGGTCCTTGAAGTTCTTCTATCAGTTGAGGTTTGGGTTGACACTGCAGGGCCCTGTCATTTAGCCACCCCACTGCGTGTGCACTCCCAGTGGTAGGGGATGGGCAAGGGAATCAATACTTCCCACTGCACTATTGAACAGCTCTAATTGCTTAAAAAATGGGGTAAATGGAAGGAGCAAACACATGTTGACTCTCAGCAGTTTGTGTCTGTAATCTTATCTATTCTCCAAACAACCAAGTGAATTAAGGATTCTTATATTGGCTATACAGATGAGAAGATTTAGGATTAGAGAATGTGCATTTATTTGTTGCCCTAGCTGGTAAGAAAGGCAGATAAAATTCAATGCCTGTCTGGCTCCTAAGTCCAGTGATGGTTCCCTGCTTCCACAGGTGCCTCATTATCGCTAAAGATCTTTTCTAATGTTGGACCAAAGTCCCTTTCTTTTATGCTATGTTCTCTGTGCCCTCCGGAACAATGCAGAATAAATTAGCTCCCTCTTCCCCTGCCTTCGGTTGTTAGAGAGCATTATTCATAGTCAGGAGAAGGCAGCAGCTGACAAACTCTCAGGAGAAAGAAGAAGGGACCTGGGGGGTAAGCACAGCATGGGGCTATGGACACAAGTTTTGACACAAGACAAATTTCGGTTTGAATCCTGGCTCTTACACGTAGTTCGTGACCATCGTCAAGTCATATCAGTTCTCTGACCCTTATTTTACTCAGTGTAAAATGAGCAGTATAAAAAAAAAAGTTTCAAAGAGCTCCACCTCCTAGCGGTGTTGTGAGGATCCCCAAGGTGGTGCTGCCAAGTGTGGCACAGTGCCTTGTAGAGTGAGTCCTGCCTCATCAGTGGCTTTCCTGTCATTCCAGAGTATTCTGGTTTTTCTACAATAAACAGTGCATTCATTTGTCTGTGTCTGACAAGGCGACACTCATTAATTTAACTTATAACTGCCTTTTTCTCTGTTACTGATGAAAGCGTTGAATAACAATAGTTCATTCACACTTGCAGACTTCCTAAGTGTCAGAGGATAACTGACATCATGTATGTGACTTCATTTCATCCTCAGAATATCCTTGGAAGGTAAATGATATTGTTATCATCCCCATTTTACAGATGGGTAAACTGAATCTCAGAAAGGTTATGCAATTTGCCCAGGGTCCCATGAGTAGGTAATAGTAGAGGTGGGCTTCAAACCAAGGCCAGCTGGCTCCTGCAGTCCTGCTCTTAACCTCTGTGCTCACCTGCCTCGGAGCAGCATGGGGCCATGGGAGCAGAGACTTCATCTCGCTCTCATTCCAAATGTTACTCAACGTTATTTTCTCTTGTTATTATTATTATTTTTAATCTCTCCCCAAGTCCTCAATACTTTGTGTTTTCCATGACTTGTCCTATCTCCCTCAGGAATACAAAATTAATTCTTACTCATATGAACAGTTTATCTTTCTTGAGCCTGTTTCCCCATCTATAAAATGGGGATAGAGATACATTTCCAGGAACTCTTTTGTGAATAATAAAGTAGTAATTCAAACCAAGTGTCCAGATCAGTGTTTGACACACCTGAATAAGTTCCCTTTGCTCACTGCCTACAGCATTTGCATTAAAAGAGATGATTGGGCAGGGTAATTAATTCATTTGCTTGCTCAGCAACAACTTATAAACTGCCTACTAGATGTAGGGCTTGGTTTCTGCATTTGATGAATCAGAAAATGTTTTGCTATAACATTTTATAAACTGTAAGAAGAAAATGGATGGTCTAGTGGGAGCCTAGAAGGTCAGGTAGGGCTTCCCAGACCAGGAGGAATTTGTCTGGGTGATGAAGAATGATTAGAATGATGTTATTCAGACAGCAGGGGGAGAAAGAAGACCTTCTAGACATAGTCAGCTGGGACTAGTAATAGAAAGTGTGAAGAATGCAAATATTAGCTTGTTTACCCAATCTCTTGGTCTGCCATTCTTAGGAAATTGTACCTCCCATTGCTTCCCTTTTCCTGCTACTTTTCATGTAACATACAAGCAATATAATAAATATACAGAAGTTAAAATTAATGCACTAATCTAATGCATGGAGTGCTTTCCTTTTTCTGTATTGTTTTCTAGTCATTATCAGTGTGATTCTATCAAGTTTTATCTTCTTATTAACCATTCACTATTGTTATAAATACATTGTTTCTATTTTTGATATTTACCATTGTTGGTT
>NW_023179518.1:0-2235 GCF_002007445.2 Ailuropoda melanoleuca
GTGGGATTACATGTTCAGAGTTCTGAAAGAGATTGTCAGCCAAGATGTTTATATCCAGCACAAGTATCCTTTAAAAATGAAGGTGAATTTAAGACATTCCCAATCATGTCTTCTTTTGACTTCTTCAGGTGCTTTAGAACATGCTCTCTTTCAGTGTTGATTCCACTCCAGTATTCTGTACACTGCCACCCGCAGGGAGGATAGATGAAAGACACACAAGTGGAGGAAGATGGAAAGTCCCTTCTCCTGGATGGTTGAAGACTAACCTGAAAGAATATGATGTCATCACATCCATCAGAATCAAAGCTGTTGGAGATGATCCAACCATCCCTAGAGGATGGTCTGACCTGTGGTATGGAGCTTTCAGAAAGCAGAGGTGCTAATGATGGAGGAGCATGGGTGCCCCTGCTGTCCTGGGTGCTGTAGACTGAAGAGGGTACCATGGATGAACACAGGTGGATGAAAGCTGATACATGAGCCCAGGGATTGGTGATGGACCTTTGGTAGCCTGAAGTCCTGAACTCATCTTGTGTCTGACAGGAGTGAGTGTCACCAAAAGAAATATGGCAATACCATCCTGGTCATCTAACCTTCTGTAATCCCATGAAAGAAATACTGCATTGGCTAACAGAAGCAATCCTCTCACCAGCCTGCCCTCCTGGAACCAGGACCCACCTATGAGGGGCTATGACAACCACACTGATGTGAGGCTGGAGCTCTCAGGGAATTCTGCTTAATCCCACATATGAGGTAGAGGTTCTGTGAGGTCCCCAAAGGGAAGAAACCGAGAACAGGGCTTTTGCAAGGCCTAGTCTAGGCTGGGGGTGCTCTATTTAGATGATACCACTAGCCTCCCTCACCAGAGGTCTTAGGCATGAGAGAGGAAGTACCCACCTTGAGCTGTGGGGCCCACCCAGGAAAGGGGCCCTGCTGGCTCTGATCTGAGGGTACTACTGTTCTCAAGTTCACTGTCCCTGCTGGCTACCTTGTTGGTTAAGTGTTTCTTGGTTTAAACAATTTCAGGGAGGGAATCTGCTTGTCCTAGCTAATCAGTTTTGCTCTAGCCCAGTAGTACTCAGAGTATGGTCTGAGGACCCCTGGGGTCTGAGACTCCTTCAGGGGATCTGTATGGTTAAAACTCTTTTCATGATAGTACTAAGATTTCATTTGCCCTTTTTGTAATGTTGATACTTCAAAAACAGTGGTGGATAAAACTGCTGGCACCTTGGCACAGATCAAGGCAGTGCCACCAAACCGTTCTAGCGGTTTCTCACCATATTTTTCACTACCACGAACTTACATTTGAAAAAAAAAAAACCCGTTTCACTAAAGAGTATCTTTGATGAAGGACTAGAGTACTAATTTTATTAAATCTTGGCTTTTCAGACAAGACATGTATGTCTTTTTTAAGTCTGTGTGGAGCACCCAAATAGCCCTTCTGCTTGCTGCACACTGAAAGACAGCGGGTGTGTTTAAGAAAAGCACTCGTATGACTGAGTTGCGAGCTGAACTTTTTTCACAGAATGTAATTTTATTTAGAAGATATATTGACAGAAAAACTGTGGTCATCCAGATTTGATATTTTGCAGACATTAACAAAAATGCGTAGAGTGAGCCTGCCAGTTGAGGGAAACAGCGGATGGGTTGACGATGATGGCATTTGAAGTTTCAAGTGAACATTAGGGTTTTGGAAAGCTTGTACCCACCAGGCTGGATAGCTTCCCGATACTTACAGACTTTCTGTTTGGTGGTGATATCGGTGAATGTGAGCAGGTAGAGGGTAAGGCCAAGTGTTCTGCTTTGGACTAGCTGGGTGTGAGGGGCTTTTGTGACAGAACGCAGCCGCAGGGAAGGGGCTGCAAATCAGACCAGGAGAGTCCGAATAGGCAGGACTGAAATGTTCCTGGGGTGGGCACTGCCTGAGTGGACATGGGTGGTCTGTATCCTTTGTGGGACCATGTGGGCCGCTTCCTCATGTGGACCGAGAGTTTCTCTAGAAGTTTACTTGTACCATCAAATAACTCTAGAGCTCCTATGGGGAAGGCTTGGGAGAGGTTGGCCGTTGAGGCTGGGCTCAACTCCCTCCCCTGAAGCTTACTCCACTTCTCTTGGAGGTGCTGCGCATCCTGGAAAGTGACCTCCGAGACCCAAAGGACAGAAGGGGGCTTGGATGGTCTCACTTACTCTGACCGTAACAATGCTAAAAATAAACGGCTCAGCATCTCGAGCTCTGCT
>NW_023179518.1:4864-7705 GCF_002007445.2 Ailuropoda melanoleuca
AATTGACAGGAAACAGCAGGGTGGGGGCAGCCACTGCAAAACCAGTATTAAGACGAGGTCCCAAGAGGCCAGGCTGGATTTTCTCGAGAACAAATGCCGAGCTGAGCAGACTGAATAAATGAAGACACGTCAGTCAGGGCTGCATGCATTGGCGGGAGCAGCACACACTAGAAGCAGGTCATGGTCAGGGTAGCAGCTGACCTGTTGTCTGGATCTCAAAGTTGAATTTGGAAAGAGTTTATTTCAGGCTGAACAAAAGGAATCTCGTGTTGGGAGAGCTTATTATCTCTGGTGTTCACAGCAGAGAAAGAAAATCACATCAAGGAAGGATTTAATGAGTTCTTGGAGCATGGAGAGCAAAAGGACTAGTGAGGGGGAATCGAGAGGTTCAGGGAAGCAGCTTGACCTTGTGGGCTTGCCACTGGGAAGTTCAGCAACCTCCCTGGACTCCAGCTGACACTGCACACCCAAGTGAACACAAGTCATGACTGCCACGTGACCCTCGAGGGGCCCTGCTCGGGTTCCAGTGTGCTGTACCCATCCCCGGGTTAGTCTGAGCATCGTGTTCAGAGATCTCTTTCCCCTACTCACAGCCCACACACCTCCAGGAGTGAACTCACAGAACGCGCGCGCCGAGCTCAGGCCTCTCCGTGAGCAAGGAGCTGGTTCCAACGCGGCTCTGAAAATGAGTGTGTGGTTTCTTTCCATGCAGCCAAACCACTGCTCCTAGTTGAAAAGAGCAGGGAAGGAACCAGTGCTTTTTAGACACCTCCTTTGTATCAGGCACTGAGCCAGACGTATGAACTACACAGTTCGGTATCGCTCCCTTCACTTGGTCTTCATGCTACGCCTCCACCGTCTTCTGATTTTTCCCGAATCAGGTCTGTCTCCAGTGTCCTCAGGATAATGTCGGAACTCCTGAGTTGGGTATGCACGCTCCAGCAAAATCCAGGTCCTCCCACTTCTCTGGTCCCTCTTCCCTCCCTCCATCTCTTGAATGCTTTGCGGTACCCAGCCACCTGCAGCTTTTGGTGTGTTCTGTCACAGCTGCTGTGCCCTGCCTCAGGGAGCTCCCCCTTCACGGCAGGAAGATGGGATTTGCAGGGGAACTAGTCTTCAGTGGTTCTCAGCCACAGCTGTGTGTTAGAATCACCACGGCAATCACCCTAAAAACACCAATGACAGGCCCATTTCAGAAATTCTGACTTAATTGCTCTGGGCTGGGGCTCAGACTTTAAACTTTTTTTTGAAAGCTCCCTTATTGATTCTAACGTTGAGGATCAATAAACTATGTGATCAAAGCTGCTGAAGGCTGAGGAGTGAGCTGGTTTTGCACCACGGCGTACCATTGAGGTAGGAGTAGAGGTGGAACTGTCTCAGAGTTGATCAAGTCAGTCCTGAGCATTCTAGTCCCAGGTTAAGGGGATAAGGGACAGAGCCGGGGGGAGGACGGCTCACTCATCCGCTTCTATAATCTTGAGTTTATGTTGAGATCAGCACAGTGCAGCTCACATCAGCTAGAAAACTAAGGTGGGAACCTACAATAATGCTAAGATAAGTCTGGACCACATGCAAAGCTCCCCTCTCTATCTCCTTCCTCCACACTTCCACCCTAAGTCAGTGATGGAGACGCGCAGACTCCTGTGACCAGGAGTGAGGCTTCCTCAGTCTTAGCCACATGCAGGTGGGCTCATAGAGGGGGAATGTCTCACCTTGCCAAGTTCTGTGCACGTGTGTCTCTCTAATTCTACCTGGACTTTTCCCCGCTGGGTCCAAGCAGAGACCTCTCTCAGCTGGCAGACCTGTGTTTCTTTAGCATGGATCAGAATCGCCTGGAGGGGTTTTTAAATGCAGTTTCCGATTCTGTAGGACTGGGGAGGTGGGGCTTGAGAATTTGCATTTCTTTTTTTTAATAAAAATTTTTTATTATGTTATGTTAGTCACCATACAGTACATCCTTAGTTTTTGATGTAGTGTTCCATGATTCATTGTTTGCTTATAACACCCAGTGCTCCATGCAATACATGCCCTCCTTAATAACCATCACCGGCCTATCCCAATCCCCCCAGTTTGTTTCCCAGAGTCCATAGTCTAACAAATTCCCAGGTGGTGCTGATGCTGCTGGTCCTGGCAGCACCTTCTGAGAATTTCTGCTTTAAAGAACAGGTCCTTTCGGTCTGGATTCTCTAGGGATTAATCCACTTTAGGGAGAATCAAACCCTAGAAATCCAGGATTATCTCCTGCGCACTGCCCTCTCCTCACAGAAATCACCAGAGCAAACATTTTCCAGCTTCCTTTAGCATCAACTTTAACCACTACAAAATGCAATCCTTGTCCTTCTGACTATTCCTTTCTCCTGCTTTTCAGCTTTTCCCCCTTTCTGGCTCTCATTTTCTTTTCTTTTCTTTTTTTAAAAAATATTTTATTTATTTATATGACAGAGAGAGAGACAGCCAGTGAGAGAGGGAACACAAGCAGAGGGAGTGGGAGAGGGAGGAGCAGGCTTCCAGTGGAGGAGCCTGATGTGGGGCTAGATCCCAGAACGCCAGGATCACACCCTGAGCCGAAGGCAGACGCTTAACAACTGAGCCACCCAGGCGTCCCTTCTGGCTCTCATTTTCTATCTTTTCAAACATTCCAGGCTGTTTTATGACTTGGCTGTGCCATCGCATGTGCTGAATTCTGTGCCCAGGATTTCCTTCACTTTTCTCCATCTGGCAGTTTTGTTAGCGTCTTTTGGTTAGAAGCAACAGCTACTCCCTCGAATTACTTCACTTTATAGGGACTTTATTTTAAAGATCCCAAGAGAGGCTGAACAGATCTCAGGACAAGCAGAAATA
>NW_023179519.1:0-4377 GCF_002007445.2 Ailuropoda melanoleuca
CTGCTTCCTTTAGCCTTGGAAAGTTAAACATTTGGTGTTAGGAAAGTAGAAAAAAGTGCCAGGCTATCCTCCTCTCTCTCTTCTTCCTCTTTCTCCTCCTTCTCCCCTTCCCCTCTTGCCCCCATCCTCTCCTTCTTTCCTACCTCCCCTCGCCTTCCTCTTCTTTCTTGTCCTCTCCTTCTCCACCTCCTCCTCCTCCTGGTCGTCATCGTAGTTTTCTCCTTCTTCTTCTTCCTCTCCTTCTCCTTCTCCCTCTCCTCCTTCTTCTCCTTCCTCATGGAGGAACTTTTCTCCCCAAATAAAATGTGATATCTAGGATAGGACCTGAATTTNTAGAGTGCTGCTACGTTCTGTCTGGGCCTCTGGTTATGTCCCTGTTGATCCAGTGAAGACTGGAGAACAAGCTCAGTGGTTAATAATGGAGGAAGCTCTGCACTGCTAGAACCAAGTACTGAAGAAAGCACACAGTGCCATGCAATGGAAAAATAGCATGTTCTGTGGGAGTCCAGCCAACAAAGCACACAGAAACCAGGAAGAGAAAACTCTTCTCCCTCCAGTGTTCCTCCACTGCCTTCCACTGAAGAGTCTTAACATAGTGTCAGCCGACAAAAGAAAAGTATTGACATTACAGGGTCCAACACCATCATCATAGACGGGTAAAAAGGAATTTGGAGCTGAGAGATGGTAAATAAATAATGAGCCCGTCACCTTTATGGGTGACTATGGACCATTCCTGCAGACCCAACTCTGAAGCCTTATCAAATATATCTCATAATAGTGCATCCAGGAAAATAAGGAGGGAAATCTTTATTCATTGGACCTCATTTACCATTGGTCAATGTTTATCCTTTGAGTTGTTAATTCCCCCATACTTCCTCACATGTATGAATACCAAGTGAATACCTGAGAATGTGTCATGCCTCAGTGTCAGCCCTGGGGCAAGAAGCAAGAGGAACACAGTGCAGGCCTAAGGCAAGAGGTTATATCATGTGCTCCCTTTGTGGAGCCAGCCAATGAGCCATGGGTCTGGTTGTTGCAACAATGACTGGACAATAAGGCCAAAAGTTTTGAAGTGGTACACTCTGAGAAGCTGAGTCATGACAATATCTCAAACCCTGATGTTCTCACCAGGAGAGGTTGTAGGTTGACAGAAGGCTGGTTGTCTCCAAGTGAGGTCTGAGCCATCTCTCCCAACAAATTGAAAAGCCACTCTGTTCTTTTCTGGTGCAAACTTTAGTTCCCTATTTAACTCCATAAATCAATTAGCGTGGCATACTTACCAAATTCGATTTCTTTACTTTTTTTTTTTAACCTCAGAGAAGAGAAATGGGTCAGAAAAAGGTTTCCACGGGCCAAGGGTTTTTGAAAGGATGGAGGTAGCTCCNAACCTCAGAGAAGAGAAATGGGTCAGAAAAACGTTTCCATGGGCCAAGGGTTTTTGAAAGGATGGAGGTAGCTCCAGGACAATGGGGGAATTTCCACAAGCATATAAAGCATGTAGAAGTGGCCTCAGAGAGAGCTGTTGAGAACAACTCCTTTTATAAGGAATATTTTCATTGTGAAATTCGTAGCTTTTTATGTTAAAATTATGATATTAGCAGTAAATAAAAAAGAGGAATAAGGGAAGGGATGAAATGGAGGAGGAGGGCTAGGGAAGCAATTTGAGTTGGAGAAAGAAAGAGAGGAAGAGGATAATCATTTTATTTAATATTTTACCTAAATTTTCTTAGGTAAATTTTCCTTTTACCTAAATTTAGTCCTTCTAGGGCAGAGTACTCACTGCCTTGCTCCCTGAAAAAACAAAAGAAAACAAAACAAAATTAAACGCCAGTTGTTGTTGTTGTTGTTGTTGTTGTTGTTTTTCTAGTTCCAGCTGCTTTTCCTCCTTATGGCCTTAAAGCCATTTCTGGATCTAGAGATCAAGGAATGTTTAACTCAGAATGATGCAGATGGATGTCAAGGAATGCTGGGAGGATGTAGGATAGAGATAATCAGGCCATGTAATTCCATTACAATCCCAGATAGATGCTGGATTAAGTACATCAAGGTTAAGAATTTGTATTACTTTATTTAATGCCCTGTGTATATATACACACACACACTTTTGTCTCTCTCCAATATATATCTATTGGAATGTGGAAAATCAATTTTCACAATCAAATTATAAGCCTCGTTTCTCCAATTTTCTGCCTCGCCCAGATGGGCTTCATGCTCAGTGGGGAATCTGTGTGGGATTGTCTCTCTCCCTCTCCTTCTGCCCCTCCCTCCACTCCTGTGCATGCTCTCTCTCTCAAATAAATGAATAAATCCTTAAAAAAACAGCAGATAATTATTTTACTGGGTGCTGAAAAACACAATAGGATTTATTAAGTAAGCTTATTAAAAATCGATAATATTAGAATACATATATATTATTTAAATCTTGAAAGTTTTCCCAGAGATCTAGCAACCAACTGTTGTTCTAACAGGTGAAACATTAATGCCACTTCCGTTTCAAAATCAAGATCTGAATGTTCACTTTTAATCTTTCATAGTCTAATAAATTAAATAAATAAAATGAAATACATTGTGTGAATATTAGGGAAAACTTACCAGTCATCTATTTTTACTTATATATGCTAAATACAAATAAAATCCAAAAATAAAAATCTACAATAATTCATATGATAATTTGGTAAAATATATATGAATGCAAGATAGAAATGTTTTTTTCTCAATCAAACAATATGGATGTGGAAATATAAACAGGGATATTTTATTTATAAAAGCTACAGGGGCGCCTGGGTGGCACAGCGGTTAAGCGTCTGCCTTTGGCTCAGGGCGTGATCCCGGTGTTATGGGATCGAGCCCCACATCAGGCTCCTCTGCTATGAGCCTGCTTCTTCCTCTCCCACTCCCCCTGCTTGTGTTCCCTCTCTCACTGGCTGTCTCTATCTCTGTCAAATAAATAAATAAAATCTTTAAAAGAATAATAATAAAAATAAAAAAAAGGNCTACAAAATATACATTTTAAAATTATAGAAATAAATTTAAAGCAAATAATTTTATTGAAAATTTTTTAAATAGTGTTAATAAGTGAAACATCTATCATATATTCTTGGATGTGAAAGCTTATCATCATAAATGTTGATTCTCTTACAATTACAATATAAAAATAATGTAATTCCTGGTAGGATTCCAGGGCTCTTGTTTGTTTTATGAGAGGGGGATCATTTTATACCATATTAACTAAGTCAGACAATGAGGCTACACTAATAGATCAATGATATGTGATTGTATACATGACACATATATATTACAATCCATGAAAAGGTCTGTAAAACAATGTACACACACGTTGAATGCCATCAGATGTTTCTGTCTTCTCGTTTCTCTGCTGTGTTGCTGTTTAACTCCTAGAGTTTCCTCAGTTATTGGGGTGTAGATGTGGTGGGGAAATTAACAAACACAAAACAACCACCAAGACACACTTGGAAGGTTGGGACAAGACCTAGATCCTGGCCTCTCTATGCCATGGATCTGTAGTGTAATAGGGGAGAGACCACTGCCTTCTCTGGAGCTTGTAAGCTTTCCTTAATGTCCACATGCACGCTTGCAAGGACAGTGGCATCCATGTATATGTGCTTATGTGTACCCGAGTCACCATGTCATGCACGATGAACTGAGTTCTTGTCATTGAAACGATGGTACCAGGTAGCCGTGAGCCACCAGATGTGGAAGGGCATCCTCCTCATTGAGCCCAACCCACCTTCTTGGACTGTAACCTCTTGAGTATTCTCTCTCTAATCTCCTTCATCTTGACACTATAGAGAATCGGGTTCATCAGTGGAGGAAGCAGGAAGTGAACATAGGAGAGAAGAGTATGGGCAGGCTGAGGTACTGGCACCCTGAGACGGTCAATGAGGGCCAGGAGGATCATGGGCACATAGAAGAGGAGCACAGCAGAGAGGTGGGCAGCACAGGTTTGAGCAGCCTTCCAGCGATCCTCGCTGGGTCCCAAACCTTGCAACACCCTGCCAATTAGGCCATAGGAGAAGAAAATCAGCAGGGGGTCTAATCCCATGGCTGACAGAACCACCAAGAGACTGTAGACTGCACTCCAAGCTCCCGGGCAGGCCAAATGGGCTATATCTGGGTGCAGGCAGTAAGAATGGGTCAGAATCTGGGGGTGGCAGTAGGGCATGTGGGCCAGGAGGAATGGCAGGGGCAGGTGGAGACCCAGGCATCGGAAAGCGATAGCCACACCAATCTTGCTCAGGACATCGTTGGTGAGGAGCGTTGGGTAGTGGAGAGGGCGGCAGATGGGTAGTGCTCGATCTAAGGCCATGGCGAGCAAGACAGAGGACTCCATGACAGAAAAGACGTGGACAAAGAACA
>NW_023179520.1:0-2272 GCF_002007445.2 Ailuropoda melanoleuca
ATGCAAATATTCAGTGACCCCATCAATTCAGGATTTTAGGTGTGATGTTCCTACATAATCTTAAGGAAATTATTTGTCATTCTGTGTGACTACCTCATACCTCCCTGTCTTTATTCCTGGACGACGCGGACCACAAAGAAGATAAAAGAGTAATAGTGGAGAATGGGTTTCCCTTTTCCCTTCTGGGCCCCTGTCAGCGGGTTCAGCCACTGTTTATTCAATGCTGGGCTGTGTGAGGCTCTGTGCTGAGGGCAGCCAGGGGACACACAGAGGAGAAAGCCCAGTTTGCACGAAGCTGGCGTCCTTGACTCTATTTTGTGTTCACTTCTGCTTGTCTTTCCCTATTTCCTCTGTAAGATAACAGCATTGGGACCAAAATAAAATTGTCTTAGCTGTTTTATTCCTAAGGGTAAACATAACACTGGATGTTTGTCACTGTAGACAGCAATAAAGATAAACTTTTAAAGAAGCCTTGAAAAATATTTTTAAAGCATTAAGCTGACAGAAAGGCTGGAGATCTCTTACCCCATATATGCTGCTTTCAATATTATCCTGGATTCTCAGGAGGAACATAGATACTGAAGAAAATGGGAGGGAAGAGGAGAAGAAGAAATAGAAGCCAACTTAACCTCTGGTTTATTCAAGTTTCATTTTCTTATCTCATTACTCTCTCATTTCTTCAAACTCTGTATGGTTAATATTTGAAAAAAGAATGTGGAAATTTTATTTCCATTTCTAACTCTTCTTTATTCTCGATCCTTCTTCTTGGGGTTTTTGTTTTGATTTTTTTTTTTTTGCTTCAAGTTTTTATTTAAAATCTAGTTAATTAATATATAGGGCAATATTGGTTTCAGGAATAGAATTTAGTGATTTATCACTTGCATATAACACCCAGTGCTCATCACAAGTGCCCTCCTTAATATCCATTACCCATTTAGCCCATCCCCCCACACACCTCCCCTCCAGCAATCCTCAGTTTGTTCTCTATCTTTAAGAATCTCTTATGGTTTGCTTTCCTCCCTCTTTTTTCTTTCCTTCCCCTGTGTTCATTTGTTTTGTTTCTTAAATTCCACATATGAGTGAAATCTTNATATGAGTGAAATCTTATGGTGTTTGTCTTTCTCTGACTGACTGATTTTACTTAGCATAATACATTCTACCATCCACGTCGTTGCAAATGGCAAGATTGCATTTTTTGATGGCTGAGTAGTATTCTGATAGATATATATATATACACACACACACACACACACACACCACATCTTCTTTATCCACTCATCAGTTGATGGACATTTGGGCTCTTCCTATAATTTGGCTATTGTTGCTAATGCTGCTATAAACATCGGGGTGCATGTGCCCCCTTTGAATCAGTATTTTTGTATCCTTTGTGTAAATACCTAGTGGTACAATTGCTGTATCATAGGGTAATTCTACTTTTAACTTTTTGAGGAACCTCCATATTGTTTTCCAGAGTGGCTGTACCAGTCTGCATTCCCAGCAACGGTGTGAGAGAGGGTTCCTCTTTTTTTGCATCCTTGCCAACATCTGTTGTTTCCTGTGTTGTTAATTTTAGCAATTCTGACAGGTGTGAGGGGGTATCTCATCATGGTTTTGATTTGTGTTTCCCCGATGATGAGTGATGTAGAGCGTCTTTTCGTGTGTCTGTTGGCCATCTGGATGTCTTCTTTGGAAAAACTTCTGTTCATGTCTTCTGCCCATTTCTTAACTAGATTATTTGTTTTTTGGGTATTGAGTTTGGTAAGTTCTTTATATATTTTGGATATTAACCCTTTATAGATATGTCATTTGCAAATATCTTCTCCCATTCCCAAGGTTGACTTTTAATTTTGTTTATTGTTTCCTTCACTGTGCAGAAGCTTTTTATCTTGATGAAGTCCCAGTAGTTCATTTTTGCCTTTGTTTCCCTTGTCTCTGGAGATGTGTTTAGTAAGAAGTTGCTACAGCTGAGGTCAAAGAGGTTGCTGCCTGTGTTCTCCTCCAGGATTTTGATGGTTTCCTGTCTCACATTTAGGTCTTTAATCCAATTTGAGTTTATGTTTGTGTATGGCATAAGAAAGTGTTCCAGTTCCATTCTTCTGCATGTGGCTGCCCAGTTTTCCCGACACCATTTGTTGAAGACTGTCTTTTTTCCATTGGATATTCTTCCCTGCCTTGTTGAAAATTAGTTGACCTTATAGCTGTGGGTCCATTTCTGGGTTTTCCTTTTTTTTTTTTTTTTTTTTAAAGATTTTTTTTTTTTTTTTGACAGAGA
>NW_023179520.1:2316-3715 GCF_002007445.2 Ailuropoda melanoleuca
GAGAGGAAGAAGCAGGCTCCCAGCAGAGCAGGGAGCCCGATGCGGGGCTCGATCCCAGGACTCTGGGACCACGCCTTGAACCGAAGGCAGATGCTTAATGACTGAGCCACCCAGGCGCCCCCATTTCTGGGTTTTCTATTCTGTTCCATAGATCTATGTGTCTGTTTTTGTGCCAGTTTCATACTCTCTTGATGATTACATAATATAGCTTGAAGTACAGAATTGTGATGCCTCCAGCTTTCCTTTTCTTTCTCAAGATTGCTTTGGCTCTTTGGGGTCTTCTGTGGTTCCATACAAATTTTAGGACTGTTTGTTCTAGCCCTGTGAAAAATGCTATTTCAATAGGGATTGCGTTAAATGTGATCCTTTTCCTTGCAATTGATATTATAGCCAATTATTCTCTGCCACCGTCCCCAAAAGAAAACTTGGTGAACTAAAGAAAAGGTTTTCTTTTTCACTCATACACTTCTTATTTAAATGCTAACATCAACTTAATGGGAAAATCAATAGCTGATACTGGAAGCAGTAAAACTTAGTTGTCACAAGCATGGACTCCTGATTTCTGTAGGTTGTTACTAGATGCATGATCTTCAGCAAGTTAGTCAAACTGTTTGAGTCTCACTTTCTTCATCTAAAGTAAGAGTAATAATGTTAGGTGTGCTGTGTATTAACATGCTTAGTTCTCATAACCCTATGGAATAGATCTTTCGTAGATGGGAAATTGAGGAAAAGTCAGTTTTAGAAACTTGCCTCCCCCTAAGTGGCAGCATTGAGCTTAAAACCCAGTCATGCTCCAGAGCCCACCACATTCTTAACTTCCAAGCTTCTGGGTGTGCCCCTCGAAGGCCAGATCATCATGCTTGTTGCCGGTAGGCATAGAAAGAATTCAGAGTCAATGCCCGGATGTCTTTGAATAGCACCTCTGCCTCCAGCTTCCTAGCGCCTCAGAAAGCCCTGCGTCCACTGTTACGAGTTGAGTTGTAGGCCCCCCAGGTTTATATGTTGAAGTCCTAACCCCCAGTATGTCAGAATGTGACCTTATTTGGAAATAGGGTCATCGCAGCTGTAATTCTTTAAGAGGAGATCATACTGGGGTGGGCTGAGCACCATATCCAGTGTGACTTGTGTCCTTATAAAAAGGGGAAGTTCGGACACAGACACCCAACAGAGGAGACTGCCGTGTGAAGTTAAGAGTTACGCTGCTGTGGGGCGCCTGGGTGGCACAGCGGTTAAGCGTCTGCCTTCGGCTCAGGGCGTGATCCCAGCGTTATGGGATCGAGCCCCACATCGGGCTCCTCTGCTGTGAGCCTGCTTCTTCCTCTCCCACTCCCCCTGCTTGTGTTCCCTCTCTCGCTGGCTGTCTCTATCTCTGTCAAAATAAATAAATAAAATCTTTAAA
>NW_023179520.1:5537-13113 GCF_002007445.2 Ailuropoda melanoleuca
AAGGCCAGATCATCATGCTTGTTGCCGGTAGGCATAGAAAGAATTCAGAGTCAATGCCCGGATGTCTTTGAATAGCACCTCTGCCTCCAGCTTCCTAGCGCCTCAGAAAGCCCTGCGTCCACTGTTACGAGTTGAGTTGTAGGCCCCCCAGGTTTATATGTTGAAGTCCTAACCCCCAGTATGTCAGAATGTGACCTTATTTGGAAATAGGGTCATCGCAGCTGTAATTCTTTAAGAGGAGATCATACTGGGGTGGGCTGAGCACCATATCCAGTGTGACTTGTGTCCTTATAAAAAGGGGAAGTTCGGACACAGACACCCAACAGAGGAGACTGCCGTGTGAAGTTAAGAGTTACGCTGCTGTGGGGCGCCTGGGTGGCACAGCGGTTAAGCGTCTGCCTTCGGCTCAGGGCGTGATCCCAGCGTTATGGGATCGAGCCCCACATCGGGCTCCTCTGCTGTGAGCCTGCTTCTTCCTCTCCCACTCCCCCTGCTTGTGTTCCCTCTCTCGCTGGCTGTCTCTATCTCTGTCAAAATAAATAAATAAAATCTTTAAAAAAAAAAAAAAAGAGTTACGCTGCTGTGAGACAAGTAACTACTGGCAGTGAGGAGAGAAGGCTAGAACAGGTTCTTACCTGGAGCCCCCAGAGGGAGCACAGTCCTGCCCACACCTTGATCTCGGACTTCCAGCCCACGGTAGTGTCGGTTGTTGAAGCCACTCTGTTCGTGGTACTTTGTAACAGTGGCCCTAGCAAATGCCTACACATGCAGCTGACGGGGTTGAGCTCTTACCACCACTCAGTCAGTCTGCTCTTCACCTCTTCTCAACTCTCCATCTTAACACCCTGCATTGCTTATTTCGACGCACCCTCAACTCTGAAGCTTATTCCCGTAATCCAGCTTGCCTCCAGCTCCCATGCCCCGTGTTTACAGCTGCGGGGCGGTGGGCCCCACCTGTGGCCTCTCCTGTCCTAACTGCCCTCTAAACCAAGCAAGTCGTCTGACCTCTGTACCAGCTTCTTCTCTCTTCTCTCTTTTCCGCAGTCAGCTAGACCCAAAACTTTCTTTCCCATGCCCTCCTGCAAACAAAGTTGCCAAGACGTGTTGATTCCCTCTTTGCAGTGCCTGCCGTGGGCTTGCTTCTGACTTCGCTAGACCGTTTCCCACCCTCATGCTGAGCAGCTGCAGTCGCTCGCCTTCGGTCCTGCCTGTGTCCTCGCACTAGCTCACAGCCTGTTCTTCATCTGCCGCCACAGTCATCTTCTCGACCTAATGGTTATGCTCACATCATCACTAGGGCTGGGCCCCGGTTGCATGCAGAATAAAGGCCCATCTTAAATTTGGCATTCAAGGCTCTTCTTTAATATGGCCCCAGCTCACCCCAGTATTGTCCCCTAAGATAACCAAGGGAGACCAACAGTCCAACAGGAAGAGCTTTACTTGGACTGTCTGTTAATGGAAACTTATAGTCTGAAACCAGATTTTATCATTCTGTCAGAGGTGACCTGTCTCAGCTGAGTTCATTCTTGTTAACAAAATTCATGAAAGACATGATTGCATTTCATATCTGTATACAAGGGTGTGGTCTTGATTTTCATGTTTCCATAACCACAGGATTATCTCACAGGATGTATTACTTCTGTAAGTTGCTAACCTCATTTACAGTGTTGGTTTCTTTGTTCATTCATTTGTTTATGTTTGCTAATTTATTTTATTTTTTATATGTTTGCTAATTTAGATAAGAAGCTGTCTTATCTCTAAATTCTAAGTGCTCCCTACTCTTGAGCTCCTCGGAATTTTTCTGAATAAGTTTTAGGCCACTGCCCAGCAGCGTCTGAAATCCTNGGTTGCTAACCTCGTTTACAGTGTTGGTTTCTTTGTTCATTCATTTGTTTATGTTTGCTCATTTATTTTATTTTTTATATGTTTGCTAATTTAGATAAGAAGCTGCCTTATCTCTAAATTCTAAGTGCTCCCTACTCTTGAGCTCCTCGGAATTTTTCTGAATAAGTTTTAGGCCACTGCTCAGCAGCGTCTGAAATCCTGAAAAGAACAACACCAGCTGGTCCAGCCAGGGCCAGAAAATAAAAATGTGCAGCCTTCTGGAGTTAAGGGCACTGACAGTGAATGACGAGGAAAAAAAGGAGCTGAAGAAAGGCAGTTGAGAGAAAGGAGAGAGCAGAGCTCAGCAGGAAAGTGGTTCCCTTGTGAGGACGAGCACAGTGCTGTAGTTGGCTTAGATCACGTACCACTCACCCCCGTATGATCTTCGCCACAACAAAAGGCCAGAGACTGAGTAGCTTCAACAGCAGAAATTCACTTGCTCACAGTTCCGGAGGCCTGCAAGTCCAAGATCAAGGTGCCAGCTGATTTGGTTCTTGGTGAGAGTTCCCTTCCTGGCTCGCAGAAGGCCACCTTCTTGGTGTGTCCTCATATGGCAGAGAAAGAAATGTCTCTCTTTCCTTCTTTTTAGAAGGCCTATTGGATTAGGGCCCCATTCTTATGACCTCATTTAAACTTGATTATCTCCGAAAGACCCTATTTCCAGATACAATTACATTGGGGTTTAGGACTTTGACATGTGAATGGGGGGGGGCACGATTTGGTTCATAGCACCCTCCCTCACAAAAAGTATACATAAAAGTTTTTTTCCCCTTTGTTTAGTGAAAGAGAGCTGCTGAATAGTGAGATACTCAGGTATAGTGTGATTAGAGATACAATAAGTTCTGACCCAACAGAACTACCTAATAGATCTAGGTTATTAGCGAGACTCAGAAGCAACTCAGCCTGATACCATCTGTTACGTTAAAATAAGTGTACCTATTGCACTGGATGTTATACGCAACTAATGAAGCATCGAACTTTACATCGGAATCCGGGGATGTACTGTATGGTGATTAACATAATATAATAAAAAAAAATCATTGAAAAAGTTATATATAAAAAAAAAAAGATAAGTGTACCTAGGGGCTTCAAAGACAATTCTTCTATTGGGAAGTCTAAATTTTATTTAATATCTTTTGGACTATGAAACATTGAACCTTTAATCCAGGAAGTTCAACTGAGTTTGGTTGGAATTAATTTACTTCTTTACAGAAAGCTGTAAACTGTAAGCTAAACTATGCAGATGAATTCCTCTTAAATCCTTTTTTGAATGTGAGTTCTTTTTTTTTTTTAAGATTTTATTTATTTCTTTGAGAGAGTGAGCAAGTGAGAGAGCACCAGCTGAGGGGAGGAGCAGAAGGAGACGCCCGCGGAGCAGGGAGCCCAGCTGGTCGGGGGCTGGGGGCTCCATGACTGGAGCCGAAGGCAGACTCTCAACTGCTTAACCGAGCCACCCAGGTGCCCAAGTTTGGGTTCTTTAGGTGGGGATGGCATAGGTCCGGTTTCGCAGGAAACATACTCTGATGGGGATTCGGGTGCAGAAGGCTTGCTGGGGAGCACTCTGGGGTCAGCACCTGTGAGGGAGTCTCAGGAAGCAGGGTTAGGTAGATGGGGAAGTTGAACTGAGACACGTTTACAAGAGGTGTCTCAGCTGATCTTATGGAAAGCTCTGGAGTTAAGATGGGCCTTCACATCCAGGAGTTGAAGAAAGGGGGCCAAGACCTCTGTACCCCCTTATCAGCCGGTCATTAGATATTGGCTGTCCCTGGGTAAGAGCTGTAACTTTGGGCAAGGTAGCCCCCTTTTGCAGAGGGCAGTGCCCAGGAAGGGACTCCATCACGAGCTTCAGCTGGTAACGTTCTTCACGGCTTCAGCCCATAGAGAGGGCGGCTGGTGCTGCATCACTTTGTCTACCACACAGGAGTGGAGCTGACGCCAAGGAGCCGCTGGTTATGCATTCAAATCTGTTGGTGTTCCTCTGCTTGGGATTCAGGTGGGGTTTTTTTTTGTTGTTGTTTTTTATGGTTAGAAGATCATTCTTGTGCTAGAGGCTGAAGATTTTTTGTGTGTACGAGCCCTCTGAAAATGGTGGGTTGTGGCCAACTAAGACCAGTAATTAATTGTGCGACTAAAGCACACAATATTTCCAGCCATGTCATTACAAGCACAAGGGAGTTAGAACCAGTTATGCACTTAACTGAAAATTACTGGTAGAGGATGTGATGAGGAGCAAGTTTTAGACAAGCCTGGACGTTTATTTTGGAGGAGCTCATTTCCGCAGACGCAGTGTGCTTTCGGTAACTTTCTGGGTTTGGTTTTTTTTTTTTCTGAGAGTGTTTATGTTCATTTGCTAGAATTAGTAGAGGAGTTTTGAATATGGAATATGGCCCAGTGCTATGTAAGTGTTCCTCAACGCTTGCCTGTTAATTAGTGTGGTTAGGTTTAATGAACTCATTTAATAACAATATTCCTGCTGAGAATTTTATTGGGTACTAAATTCTTAAATTTAATAATGCAAAACATATTTGTAGAGTGTTAATAATGGTTGCAGGACTTTCAGAGAGTAAAATACTGAAGGTTAAGTGTAATGGATTAATTAAATAAGAAAGCCCAAACCACCTTTAAAAGTGACTCCATAATGCTGTTTGCTTTCTTTTAATGAATAAAGCAGGCCGTATCAAATGCTATTTGCGTGTGTGCTTTTAAAAACAGCATTCAAAGCTAGCAAATTTAGACCAGAGGAAACTCAAACACAGCAAAATATTCTGCTTGGCAAACAGAGTTTTGTTTTCTGTACTGATCCATTAAATTGAATAACTTGATTTTCTTACAAGATGTCAACAATATGTTTCTTCATGTAGAGCAATCAGCGGGAACTCTCCAACCAACTCCTGAACGGCAGCAGCTTGTATCGGTGGTGGTCCACATAAGCACTTGGGAAATGTTCTTAATTGCTTTAATTGCACTTTAGTGAAATGACACAAACTTGTTATTATAGCCTTTTCAAAATAAGCAATTCATTTAAATTGGTGAAGAATTTTTTTTTAAAGATTTTATTTATTTATTCGACAGAGATAGAGACAGCCAGTGAGAGAGGGAACACAAGCAGGGGGAGTGGGAGAGGAAGAAGCAGGCTCAGAGCAGAGGAGCCTGATGTGGGTCTTGATCCCATAACACCGGGATCACGCCCTGAGCCGAAGGCAGACGCCTAACTGCTGTGCCACCCAGGCGCCCCTGGCGAAGAATTTTTAAACTGGTTGTAAATGTCCTTTATGTGATACATTCAAAATTATTTTTAGCAAACTTCTCAGGATAAGTGTGTTTTGTCATCATTATCTTAATGAATTGTTTGGACCTAGGGAAGGTGTGCCCCTCAGTTTTCCCATCTGCACAATAGGGATAGAAAAATAATGCCAGTTAGGATGTGATAAGGCAACGTGTGGTTAAGCGTGCACACTCTGAGCTCTCCAGAGTCCTCTCAGGCAGTTTTATTTGAGGATGAGTTTTGTGGATTTTGTTTGTGGAGAGGTAATTACTCCAGACAGGAGCCCTGGGGGAGAATACTGAGCTCATTTTCCACTCCTGGTGGATTATAGAGGAGTGAATTTTGAATTTTGAAATATTAAAAAAGCCTGGAAGTTGTGGTTTCCAGTCAAATCCATTCCCATCACATTGAGAAGGCACATCGATTAGGAATGTGTTTAGTTGTTTTATTTCTGGCATCAAGAATTTTGGGGGTAGGTGGCTCAATGATGCCTTCATTGAGTATCTATCTATCCATCTGTCTTTCTTTTTTTTTTCTTTTTTATTTTTTTTATTATGATATGTTAGTCACCATACAGTACGTCATTAGTTTTTTGATGTAGTGTTGATGATTCACTGTTTGCGTGTAACACCCAGTGCTCCATGCAATATGTGCCCTCTTAATACCCATCACTGGGCTATCCCATGCCCCCACTCCCCTCCCCTCTAAAACCCTCAGTTTGTTTCCCAGAGTCCATAGTCTCTCATGGTTCATCTCCCCCTCCTTTTTTCCCTCTTCATTTTCCCCTTCCTTCTCCTAATGTCCTCCCTGCTATTCCTTATGTTCCACAAATAAGTGAAACCATATGATAATTGTCTTTCTCTGCTTGACTTATTTCACTTAGCATAATCCCCTCCAGTCCCATCCATGTTGCTGCAAATGTTGGGTAATCGTTCTTTCTGATGGCTGAGTAATATTCCATTGCATATATGGACCACATCTTCTTCTTTGTCTGTTGAAGGGCATCTCGGCTCCTTCCATGGTTTGGCTATTGTGAACATTGCTGCTATGAACATTGGGGTGCATATGGCCCTTCTTTTCACTACGTCTGTATCTTTGGGGTAAATACCCAGTAGTTCAATTGCTGGGTCATAGGGTAGCTCTATTTTTAACTTTTTGAGGGACCTCCACACTGTTTTCCAGAGTGGCTGTACCAACTTGCATTTCCACCAACAGTGTAAGAGGGTTCCCTTTTCTCCACATCCTCTCCAACATTTGTTGTTTCCTGCCTTGTCCATTTTTGCCATTCTAACTGGCGTAAGGTGGTGTCTCATCTGTCTGTCTTTCTGCTTGCCATCCTCAGAACGCTTGTTGCTGCAGGATTACAAGATGCCCTGCGCATTTCCAGGGAACATGTTGCAGGCATAAAGAGGAGGGAAAGAGGAAGGAGGAAATGGTGGCTGCTGTATCAAGAAAGAAAAACTTTTCTAGGAAACTTCAACATTTGTTTCATTGGCTGCATATTAGTTTAGTCCTGGGAGTAGGTTTTGTGGGGGAGCTATGTATGGCCCCCAGTTGGGGAGTGACAGACATTTTAAAGGAAGACAATGGCCTGTAGCTCTCAGATCTAGTAGTTGGTGTTGACCTAGTGTTCGTCAGATCACGCACATTTCTAGTTTTGCTTCCTTTGTTGCTCTCATCTTCGAAGCCAAGCCTGATCCCGGTTCTGAGCTCAGGCAAGATGGAGATAAAAAGTGAGCCCCAAGTACTCTGGGCTTCAGCATCTGCTCACGTTGGCTGCCCGACAGGCTCCAACCTGGTGCCCCAGTTCTGAGACCCAAGTCCCCACATTGCATTGTTTCCTGGGCCTGACTCGCTGCCTTGGAAACCTCCCAGCCCTCAGTCTCTGGAGGACCTGGACTGCCTAACTCTTGCTTGTTTCCCTCTAGGGAGAGAAATTCTATCTTTGAGCTTCTGCCTAATGGCTGGGGTTCCGCCATCTGCTGACAGACTCACTTAATGATGCCTCGGGCTTCAGCGCATTGCCAGCTCCATGATACCCGATCCCTGGCTTGGCTTCCACGTACCAGTCCACCACCACCACTACACGTGCACACGTACACACACACACACATGTTTGATCAAAGTTATCATGGCTGAAACAATCAGATAGATATTCGAGACTCATAATGAAAAACAGCCATGTTCTGTCCATCCCTCTCTACTTGCAATTCTTTTCTGTTTAACACTTCCAACAGTTTTAGCTGTTTCTTCTCATTTGCCTCTATAATTTATAATTTGCTTATATTGCTATTTCTTCCATTTTACCTCAATTTTAGATATTATGTATTGATTTTCAACAAGGACTGTGTGGATGCAGTGCCCTCCCCAAATACACAGCAACTTCCCCTTTACCCATTCTCCTAATCTTAATTTTTGGTTAGATCA
>NW_023179521.1:0-4260 GCF_002007445.2 Ailuropoda melanoleuca
GACAATGCTGCTATGAACATTGGGGTGCATAAGGCCCTTCTCTTCACTACGTCTGTATCTTTGGGGTAAATCAGCAGTAGTGCAAATGCTCGATCATAAGGTAGCTCAATTTTTAACTTTTTAGGGGACCTCCACACTGCTTTCCAAAGTGGCTGTACCAACTTGCGTTCCCACCAACAATGTAGGAGGGGTCCCCTTTCTCCACATCCTCTCCAACATTTGCTGTTTCCTGCCTTGTCCATTTTTGCCATTCTAACTGGTGTAAGGTGGTATCTCAATGTGGTTTCGATTTGAATTTCTCTGATGGCTGATGATTTTGAACATTTTTTCATGTGTCTGTTAACCATTTGTATGTCTTCATTGGAAAAGTGTCTGTTCATACCTTCTGCTGATTTTTTGATTTGTTTATTTGTTTATTGTGTATTGAGTTTGAGAAGTTCTTCGTAGGTCTTGGACACCAGTCTTTTATCTGTAGTGTCATTTGCAAATATCTTCTCCCATTCCGTGGGCTGCCTCTTAATTTTTTTGATGGTTCCCTTGGCTGTGCAGAAGCTTTTTATCTTGATGAAGTCCCACCAGTTCATTTTATCTTTTGTTTCTCTTGCCTTTGGAGTTGTGTCATGAAGGAAGTTGCTGTGGCCGATGTCAAAGAGGTTGCTGCCTATGTTCTTCTCTAGGACGTTGATGGATTCCTGTCTCACATCGAGGTCTTTCGTCCATTTGGAGTTTATTTTTGTGTATGGTGTGAGAGCGTGGTCAAGTTTCATTCTTTTCCCTATAGCTGTCCAATGTTCCCAGCACCATTTATTGAAGAGACTGTCTTTTTTCCACTGGATGTTTTTTCCTGCTTTGTCAAAGATTTTGCCCAAAGAGCCAAGGGTCCATTTCTGGGTTCTCTATTCTGTTCCATTGGTGTATGAGTCTGTTTCCGTGCCAGTACCATGCTGTCTTTGTGATCACAGCTTTGTAGTACAGCTTGAAATCCGGCAATGTGATGCCCCCAGCTTTTTTTCTCCTTTTCAACAATTCCTTGGTGATACGGATAAGTCAAGCAGGGAAAGACAATTATCATATGGTTCACTCATTTATGGAACATAAGAAGTTGGAGGATCTGTAGGAGAAAAAAGGGAAGGAGCAAAGGGGGGTAAACAGAAGGGGGATTGAACCACGAGAGACTATGGACTCTGGGAAACAAACTGAGGGCTTCAGAGGGGACGGGGGAAATGGGAGAGGCTGGTGATGGGTATTAAGGAGGGCACGTATTGCGTGGTGCACTGGGTGTTTTGTGCAAGTAATAAGTCATGGAACTTTAAAAATAAATACATAAATAAATAAATAAACAAAATCAATGTTAAAAATAAAAAATAAGAAATAAATACATAAAAGATAAAATTTAAATTTCTCACCTTATATGTCCACCATTCTTGCGATATCTGACTCTGATTCCAATGCCTCTTCAGTCTCTTCAAACTGTTTTTTTCTAGTTAGTGTGCCTTGTAATTTCTTGATGAAAGGCTGACATGATATACTAGATAAAAGGAATTGTAGTAAATAGGCCTTTAGCAACGTGCTAGTAAGGGGTGGGGGGGAGGATATGCATTCTGTAAACTTCTGAGTAGGTCGGTCTCTTAGTGATCCTGTGTCCATGGGCTGTAGAGGTCAGCAGTGCTTCTCAGTTCCCCACTCTTTGTTTGAAACAGATTGATGTGTAGAGGTGGCTGGACTTGGGTCATCCTTTCTCCCAGGGAGTTTGGCTCTGGTTAAATAGTTTCTCCTTTTAAGGAGGAGAGTCCTCTCTAAGAAGAACAGAATGCTCTGATATACTTCCAAATGGTTACTTTCCCCCCGCCCCCCTGCCAAAGCAGCAGCAGCTTTTCCCCCCAATATTCACTGTGAGGACCTGGTGAAATTCCTAGAGGTAAAACTCACAAAAGTGTGGGTTCTTCCTATGAGTGGGTCCCCCTAGAGTTTTTAACTCTCGGGCTTGTGCACACCGAGCCTCTAACCATTCATCAACTGCAGTGCAGGTTTTCTTACCCCAACACCATGTCCCATGGATAGTTCTGCTGGTGAATTTCTTCTCTGGTAAACTGACACACTCTGTATCTGCCTATGTGACTCTCTCCAGTTGTACCTAAGAAGAGTGATCTCACTCTCTAATGGACCTAAAAAGACTGGTTGATTTTTTAGTGTTTCGGCTTTTTACTTCTTGGGACGCAGTGTGATTTCAGAGCTTCTCACATGTTCACCAGAAACTGGAAGTCTATGCCTGTACTTTTCAAGTTTCATTTTATTGCTTCAAGTGACTCACTCATTATTTATACCTCTGTTTCAATTATTTTTAGTGTCTGCCTTAGACTTTAAAATACAGGCATTCCTCATTTTCTTGCAAAGCACAGATACTGAGATATGTACAAATTGAAGGTGTGGCAGCCTTTTGTCCAGCAAGTCTATCAGCACTATTTTTCCAATAACATCTGCTCATTTCATGTCTGTGCGTCAACATTTTAGTCATTCTCACAAAGTTTCTTTTCTTTTTATTTTTTTATGTTATGTTAGTCACCATACAGTACATCATTAGTTTTTGATGTAGTGTTCCATGATCCATTGTTTGCATATAACACCCAGTGCTCCATGCAATACGTGCCCTCCTTAATACCCATCACTGGCCTAGCCCAATTCCCCACCCCCTGCCCTCTGAAACCCTCAGTTTGTTTCCCAGAGTCCATAGTCTCTCGAGGTTCATTCCCCCTTCTGTTTACCCACCCTTCATTCTTCCCTTCCTTCCTCTACCGATCTCCCTGCTATTCCTTATGTTCCACAAATGAGTGAAACCATATGATAATTGTCTTTCTCTGCCTGACTTATTTCACTTAGCATAATCTCCTCCAGTCCCATCCATATTGCTGAAAATGTTGGCTAATTGTTCTTTCTGACAGCTGAGTAATATTCCATTGCATATATGGACCACATCTTCTTAATCCATTCATCTGTTGAAGGGCATCTTGCCTCCTTCCACAATTTAGCTGTTGTGCACAATGCTGCTGTGAACGCTGGGGTGCATATGGCCCTTCTCTTCACTACGTCCATACCGTTGGGGTAAATACCCAGTAGTGCAATTGCTGGGTCATAAGGTAGCTCTATTTTTAACTTTTTGAGGGACCTCCACACTGTTTTCCAAAGTGGCTGGACCAACTTGCATTCCCACCAACAGTATAAGAGTGTTCCCCTTTCTGCACATCCTCTCCAGCATTTGTTGTTTCTTGCCTTGTCAGTTTTTGCCATTCTAACTGGCATAAGGTCAAATCTCGAGGTGGTTTTGATTAGAATTTCCCTGATGGCTAATGATTTTGAACATTTTTTCATGTGTCTGTTAGCCATTTATATGACTTCATTGGAAAAGTGTCTGTTCATATCTTCTGCCCATTTTTTGACTTGATTATTTGTTTCTCATGTATTGAGTTTGAGAAGTTCTTTATACATCTTGGATACCAGCCTTTTATCTCTAGTTTCATTTGGAAATATCTTCTCCCATTCTGTGGGTTGTCTCTTTGTTTTCCTCTGTCTTTCCTTTGACTGTTACCTTGGCTGTGCAGAAAATTTTAATCTTGGTGAAGTCCCACAAGTTCATTATTTCTTTTGTTTCTCTTGCCTTTGAGACATGTCATGAAAGAAGTTGCTGTGGCTGATGTCAAGGAGGTTACAGCCTATGTTCTCCTCTATGATTTTGATGGAATCCTGTCTCACATCGAGGTCTTTCATCCACTTGGAGTTTATCTTTGTGAGAGAGTGGGAAAGTTTCACTCTTTTGTAAATAGCTGTCCTATTTTCCCAGCACCATTTATTGAAGAGACTATCTTTTTTCCACTGGATGTTTTTTCCTGCTTGGTCAAAGATGAGTTGCCCACAGAGCCGAGGGTCCATTTCTGGGGCCTCTATTCTGTTCCTTTGGTCTATGTGTCTGTTTTTGTGCCAGTACCATCCTGTCTTTGTGATCACAGCTTTGTAGTACAGCTTGCAATCAGGCAACGTGATGCCCCCAGCTTTGTTTTTCTTTTCCAACATTTCCTTGGCGATTCGGGGTCTTTTCTGGTTCCACATGATTTTAGGATTGTTTGTTCCAGCACTTTGAAAAATGTCATTGGTATTTTGATCGGGATGGCATTGAAAGTATAGTTTGCTCTGGGCAGCATAGACATTTTAACTATCTTTATTCTTCCGACCCATGAGCATGGACTGTTTTTCCATCTTTTCGTGTCT
>NW_023179521.1:5151-13469 GCF_002007445.2 Ailuropoda melanoleuca
TTTCTTTCTTTCTTTCTTTCTTTCTTTCTTTCTTTCTTTCTTTCTTCTTTCTTTCTTCTTTCTTTCTTTCTTCGTTCTTTCTTTTTTTCTTTCTTTCTTTTTTATAATAATATTTTTCTATTATATTATGTTAGCCACCATACAGTACATCATTTGTTTTGATGTAGTGTTCCATGATTCATTCTTTGCATGTAACACCCAGTGTTCCATGCAATACGTGCCCTCCTTGATACCCATCACAGGGCTAGCCCATCCCCCACCGCCCTCCCCTCTAAAGCCCTCAGTTTTCCTAGGGATTCTTTGAAGCAATCTGATGATCTCCTCATCTCTTGGAAGGTTCCAAGAACTGCTGCATGCTTAACAGTTTTGCGTTGACGCCTGGCACTGGCCAAAATGGAATAAATCCTCTACAGTGTATCCCCACAGATGACAGCTAGAAACTCTGAACAGACCACCAAAAGTAAGGACTCGCTATATGAGGACTCTGAGAAGTTAAAATTAGAATATGAAATGAGGAGGCAGAGTAACACTTGAGTATTTACCCATAATGGGACCGAGGTTTGTGAGATTCTTGTTCCTCTTCTCTTTCCTGGCATTGACTGGATGGAAGGAAGAACGCTTCTCTGAACTGCGCTGCAGGAATATACGGCAAAAGCCCCAACACAGACACCCACTTTCTAGCCAAAGGACCAGGAAAAGAGGCCTCTGCAAACATAAAGTGTGGGATAAAATCCTTTTCTTTTTCCTTTTCCTCACCCAGAGGTGCCCTGAGGTCAGCCCCAGTCACAAAACTGCAAAAGGGTGCAAACAGGGAAAGGGCAGACATTGCAGCAGAGGACACGGGCCCCTTTGCCCCAAGAAAGAGTCCTTTCTTTTTGGCCAGTGGAACTAGGGAAAGGGGCCCCTCTTGTCCCCATGTGGGGGTGAAATTTCTTTTACTGTTCAATGTTGTTACTTTGACTTGAAAACATGCATGGGTGCGGGTCGGGAGAGGGGATGACGAGCCTCGCCAATGCGGGTGCTGCCATGGGAAGGAAAAGACAGGTGGGGACAGTGCAGCAATGGGAAGTCTACCCAGGCCACCATGGGGGCAATAATCATCAATGGGACTGCCACGATGATCAGGATTCAAGGCTGGATTAGTGCCCAATTACACCGCCTCATTCATCCAGTTCAGTGTTCTGGGCAGTAGGGTTCAGCCTGGGCAGTAGGGTTAACTCTGGGTGAGTCTCTGGCTTTCAAGGCTTTCTTTTAAACTGTATAGGAAGGAACTAGAAACTTCTAATGGGAGCTGGATTTCCCCACAACCGGGGCAGTGCCTTCCTGTGTACCCTACCAGGTATCCCCTGTAGTGTGAGGATTGTCCACTCAGCACGGTGGGAACTATCGCTAGCCCTGTGTGCACTGCAGGTATCACTCCATCTTCTCCTTGGGGAGGTTTTTTCCCTGACCTGCAAGCATTCACTGATCTGCACCCACCTGTAGACTCCAGCTGTGGGCCCTCTGTAGCTCTCTAGAGTATTGCCTCTGTGCAGCTCTCCCTTCAGCAGTACCCAGTCTTGGGAACTCCAGCCACCTTGACTTTCCCAGCCTTCCAACCCTGTCTCTTCAGCTCAGGGAGACCAATGGGCTGTCTGGGAAACTCCTCTTTGTGCTATGTCTGGAAATCTCCAGGGGGTGAAATGGGACCATCTTTGGAGTCCCCTACTTTGTTCTCTCTCTCTCTCAGTTTCCTCTGCTACTTATCATCAAATGTCTGAAAACTGTTGTTTTATACCACATTTACGGGCTTTTCTTATTTGAGATGGAAGAACAAATCCCATCCCTGCTACTCCATCTTTGCTTAAAACCCAAGTCAGAGGGGGAATTTATTAAACTACAGATTCACTTTCTTCAATAGATATAGAACTATTAATTTTGTTTACTTTTATTTTCAGTGAGCTTCAGTAGTGTTCATCTTTCAATGAATTTACCATTTCATCTTGGCTGTCAGACTTGTTAACATAGGCCTTTGATGGATATTTACTTTACAGAATAATCTATGTAAGCCAGGTTTGGGTGGTGTTGGGATGGGGGCTTCCATCTGAGTTTCTAGAGAAAAGACTCTCGGCCCTTGTTGCACAACAAGGAGTGGGCCTGCTAACGGGTGGTATGGGATGAGTGCCCCTCCATCACATCCCCATGGCAAGAAGTTAGGGGCTGAGGACCTCTGGAAGTGGATGCACCTCTCCTCTTTGTGTGTCCACTATTTTAGAAGTGGCCAACCAGGACTGCCAGGCATTGTCTAATGCATTTGGATAAGATCCTTCCTGATTCTTTAGAGCCCTACCCATCCTTGGTGATGCCTAAATCCTCCCCTCTGCAGGAATAAACCTTGAATGCCCTTCCCCAATATCACCGGCCTCTCTCCACCATGCCCCAAATACCAGAAGCCAGATGCCCCTAGGCATTGTCACTCTGAAAATAAATACAGCCAAAGCCTTCAAAACTCTCAGTGCCAGCCACCTTACCTCTCTGCTGTGACTGCTAAGCATTCCTTTCTTCACTGTGATGGGCAGAGGAACCCATTTCCATGGCCCCCCAATCCAGCACAGTGCTGGGCTACTCTGGATGTCTAGGGTTTCAGGGAGGTGAAATTTCTGGTGCCAAGGGAGTCAGGGAGAAGATGCTATACTAAGAGAAACTGAGACTAGAATGGGAGGAAGTGTTTTTAAAAAGATAATCAAGTAAATACCTAGTAGTGCAATTGCCGGATCGTAGAGTAGTTCTATTTTTAACATTTTGAGGAATCTCTGTACTGTTCTCCAGAGTGGCTGTACCTGTTTGCATTCCCACCAACAGTGTAAGTGGGTTCCCCTTTCTCTGCATCCTCGCCAACACCTGTTGTTTCTTGTGTTGTTAATTTTAACCATCCAGACAGGTATGAGATGGGATTTCATCATGGTTTTGATTTGTATTTCCCTGAGAATGAGTGATGTTGAGCATCTTTTCACGTCTCCATTAGCCATCTAGATATCTTTTTGGAAAAGTGTCTATTCACGTCTTCTTCCCATTTCTTAACTGGGTTATTTGGTTTTTGGATGTTGAGTTTGGTAGGTTCTTTGTTGATTTTTGATACTAACCCTTTATCACACACATCATTTGCAAATATCTTCTCCCGTTCCATAGGTTTCCTTTTAGTTTTGTTGGTGGTTTCCTTCACTGTTTGGAAGCTTTTTATCTTGATGAAGTCCCAACAGTTCATTTTTGCTTTTGTTTCCCTTGCCTCTGGAGATGTGTCTAGTAAGAAGTTGCTCTGGCCAAGGCCAAAGAGGTTGCTACCTGTGTTCTCCTCTAGGATTTTTATGGTTTGCTGTCTCACATTAGGGTCTTTCATCCATTTTGAATTTATTATTTTTTTGTGTGTATAGTGTAAGAAAGTGGTCCAGTTTCATTCTTCTGCATGTTGCTGTCCAGTTTTCCCAACACCATTTGTTGAAAAAACTGTCTTTTTTTCCCATTGGATATTCTTTCCTGCTTTGTCAAAGATTAGTTGAACATAAAGTTGTGAGTCTATTTCTGGGTTCTCTATTCTGTTCCATTGATCTATGTGTCTGTTTTTGTGCCAGTACCATACTGTCTTGAGGACTACAGCTTTGTAATATAGCTTGAAATCCAGAATCATGATTCCTCCAGTTTTGTTTTTCTTTTTCAGAATTGCTTTGGCTATTTGGGGCCTTTTGTGGTTCTGTACAAATTTTAGGATTGTTTGTTCTAGCTCTGTGAAAAATACTGGTGGTATTTTGATGGGGATTGCATTAAATGTGTAGATTGCTTTGGGTAGTATAAACATTTTTTAAAGATTTTCATTATTTGAGAGAGAGATTGTGTGTGTGAGCTAGAGAGAAAAGGAGCAGGGGGAGAGAGGGAGAGCCCAACATGGAGCTCCATCCTGGGACTGTGGGATCATGACCTGAGCCGAAGGCAGATGCTCAACTGACTGAGCCACCCAGGGACCCTGGGTAGTATAAACATTTTGACAATGTTTACTCTTCCAATCCATGAACATGGAATGCTTTTCCACTTCTTCATGACCTCTTCAATTTCTTTCATAAATGTCTATAGTTTTCAAAGTATAGATCTTTTACTTCTTTAGATTCATTCCTAGGTATCATCGTTTTTGGTGCAATTGCAAACGGGATCAATTCCTTGATTTCTTTTTCTGCTGCTTCATTATCGGTGTACAGAAATGCAACCGATTTCTGCACATTGAATTTATATCTGTGACTTTGCTGAATTCATGTTTGAGTCTTTTGGGTTTCTTACATAGAGTATCATGTTGTCTGCAAATAGTGAAAGTTTGACTTCTTCCTTGCCAGGTTGGGTGCATTTATTTCTTTTTGTTATCTGACTGTTGAGGCTAAGACCTCCAGTACTATGTTAAATGTAATGATGAGAGTGGACATCCTTGTCTTATTCCTGACCATAAGGGAAAGGCTCTCTGTTTTTCCCCATTAAGTATGTTAGCTGTGGGTTTCATATATGACCTTTATGATGTCATATCCTTACTTTGTTGAGGGTTTCTATCATGAAAGGATGGTGTATTTTGTCAGATGCTTCTTCTGCATCTATTGACAGGATCATATGGTTCTTATACTTTCTTTTATTAATATGGAATACCACATTGATTGATTTGTGAATATTGAATCACCCCTGTATCCCTGTATCCAAGGAATAAACCCACTTGATCATTTTGAATAATTATTTTAATGTACTGTTGAATTCAATTTGCTAGTATTTTATGAGAATTTTTGCATCCATGTTCATCATGAATGTGAGCCTGTAATTTTCCTTTTTAATTTATTATTTATGATTTTATTTATTTATTTATTTGAGACAGAGAGAGAGAGGGTGAGAGAAAGAGAGCATGAGCTGGGGGAGGAGCAGAGGGAGAGGGAGAAGCAAACTCCTCGCTGATGAAGGAGCCCGACTTGAAGCTCAATCCCAGGACCCTGGGATCATGACCTCCAGATGCTTAACTGACTGAGCCACCCAGGCGCCCCTGTAATTCTCCTTTCTAATGGGGTGCTTGTCTGGTTTTGGAATCAAGGTAATGCTGGCCTCATAGGAGTTTGGACGTTTACTTTCCATTTCTATTTTTTGGAACAATTTGGGAAGAATATGTATTAACTCTTCTTTAAATGTCTGGTAGTATTCCCCTGGAAAGCCATTTGGCCCTGGACTTTTGTTTGTTGGGAGATTTTTTATTACTGATTCCATTTCTTTGCTGGTTATGGATCTGTTCAAATTTTCTATGTCTTCTTGATTCAGTTTTTGTAGTTGGTATATTTCTAGGAATTTGTCCATTTCTTCCAGATCACCCATTTTGTTGGCATATAATTTTTCATAATATTCTCTTATGATTATTTGTATTTCTGTGGTATTGATTGTGAACTCTCCTCTTTCATTCATGACTCTATTTATTTGGGTCCTTTCTCTTTTCTTTTTGATAAGTCTGGATAAGGGCTTATCAATCTTATTGATTCTTTCAAAGGGCCAGCTCTTAGTTTCATTGATCTGTTCTGTTGTTTTGATGGCTTTCTATATCATTTACTTCAGCTCTAATCTTTATTATTTCCCTTCTCCTGCTGGCTTTAGGCTTTATTTGCTGTTCCTTTCTTAGTTCTTTTAAGTGTGAAGTTGGATTGCATATTTGAGACTTTTCTTGCTTCTTGAGGTAGCCCTGTATTGCAATATACTTCCCTCTTAGGACTGCCTTTGCTGCATCCCAAATGTTTTGGACTGCCATGTTTTCACTTTCATTTACTTCCATGTACTTTTTAAATTCTCCTTTAACTTCCTGGTTAAACCATTCATTCTTTAATAGGATGTTCTTTAACCTCCAGGAGTTTGTGGTCTTTACCAATTTTTTTCTTGTGGTTGACTTTCTTGTGGGTTTTTCTTGTGGTTTCATAGCATTTGGACTGAAATTATGCATGGTGTGATCTTGAGCTTTTCGTACTTGTTGAAGGCTGATTTGTGAGCCAGTATGTCATCTATCCTGGAAAATATCCCATGTACACTTGAAAAGAATGTGTATTCTGCTGCTTTAGGGTGAAATGTTCTGAACATATCTGTTTAGTCCACCTGGTCCACTGTGTCATTCAAAGCCATTGTTTCCTTGTTGATTTTCTGCTTAGATGATCTGCTGTAAGTGGGGGTGTTAATGTCCCCTACTATTATTGTATTATTGTCAATGAGTTTGTTTATATTTGTTATTAATTGATTCATATATTTGGGTGCTCCCAAGTTGGGGGCATAGATACTTACAATTGTTAGATCTTGATGGATAGACCCCTTAATTATGCCACAGTGCCCCTTCATTTCTTGTTAGAGTCTTTGTTTTAAAATCTAGTTTGTCTGATATAAGTATCCTACTCTGGATTTCTTTTCATATCTACTAGCGTGATAGATGGTTCTCCATCCCCTCACTTTCAATCTACAGGTATCTTCAGGTCTAAAATGAGTCTCTTATGGCAACATAAGATGGGTCTTGTTTTTTATTCATTCTGATACCCTACATCTTTTGATTGGAGTATTTAGTCCGTTTATATTCAGAGTGATTATTGAAAGATATGAATTTAGTGCCACTGTGTTATCAGTAAAGTTGGTGTTTCTGGTGATGTTCACTGTTCCTTTCTAGTCTTTGCTGCTTTTGGTCTTTTTTTTTTTGGACTCAGAGAGTCCCCTTTAATATTTCTTGCAGGGCTGGTTTAATGGTCATGAGCGCCTTTATTATTTTGTTTTTCTGTGAGTCTCTTTCTCTCTTTTTCTATTCTGAATGACAACCTTACTCGATAAAGTATTCTTCGCTGCATATTTTTCCCATTCAGCACATTGAATATATCCTGCCATTCTCTTCTGGCCTGCCAGATTTCTGTGGGCATACCTGTGGCAAATCTGATGTGTCTTTTCTTTTAGGATAAGGACCTTTTTTTTCCCTTGACACTTTCAGGATTCTTTCCGTGTCTGTGTATCTTGTGAATTTGACTATGATATGTCTTGGCAATGTCTGGCTTTTGTTGAATTTAATAGGAGTTCTCTGTGCTTTTTGGATTTCAGTGTCTCTGTCCTTCCCCAGATTGGGGAAGTTTTCTCCTATAATTTGTTCAAATAAACCTTCTACCCCTTTTTCTCTCTCTTCATCTTCTGGGACTCCTATGATATGAATGTTATTATGTTTTAAGAAGTTGCTGAGTTCCCTAAGTCTACCTTTGTGATCCAATACCTTTCTTTCCCTCTTCTTTTCAGCTTCATTGTTTTCCATAATTTTATTTTCTATGTCACTGATTTACTCCTCTGCTTCTTCTATCCTCATTGTTATGCCATCCATTTGGGATTGCATCTCAGTTATAGCATTTTTAATTTCGGCCTGACTAGATTTTAGTTCCTTTATTTCTGCAGTAAGGGATTCTCTAGTGTTTTCTACGCTTTTCAAAGCCCAGATAGGATTCTTGTAATTGTTGTTTTAAAATCTAATTCAGATATCTTACTTATATCTCTATTGAATAAGTCCTTGACCATTATTTCTACATCTTCTTTTTTTGTGGGGCACATTCCCATCTTGTTATATTGTCCAGAAAAAAAAAAAACAACTAAAAACCTAGATCTTAGGTGTGTTTTGGTCTGCTTGTTAAAAGAAGCTAGATTCAAAAAAATAAAAGTTAATACATATATAAAAAATGGTATTTTATATTATTATACATTTTATATATATATATATATATACACAATTTAAAATTAAAAAATAAAAAGTAAGGTAGGTCCTATTTCCCCTAGAGCTGAAGCTTTGGAGCACTCTATGATCAGTACACTTGGCCAATGTTGAGCGGTTTGTACTGGTCTCATGGGGGAAAGGCCTTTTGTGCTGATTCTCAGGCCAACTTGCCCTAGTGCAAATGCACCTCCAGGGTGCAGGAGGGCAGGGGTTGGTGTAGCAGCTCTGGTCTCCACCTGGTGGCGGTGTTTAGCTCACTGAGGTTGGTCAGTCCCCGTGGGCCGGCTGCAAAAATGGCTTGGTCCGCTCTGCTCTCTTGTCTCTGGAGCCAGGAGATGGTGCATGCCACTCTACAGAAAGCCCTCACAGATGAGCAATCACCCCTCCTGTGTCCCCAGCTTCTGTCAGATCCCCGCCTTCACACTGTCTGTGTCTATGCTCTCTGCTTGCCAGGCAGTACAGCACTCCCGTGTTTTGTTTTTGTTTTTTATTGTTATTATATTATGTTAGTCACCATACAGTACATCCCTAGTTTTTGATGTGAAGTTCCATGATTCATTAC